>NC_133817.1:16685002-16765002 GCF_043250625.1 Sebastes fasciatus
TTTTTCACTGCAGGTTTTGTCCTTGTAGTTTGGCGATACAGATATCTATTCTTTTGCTTCTGTGTAAAACAAGTTTTCCTTGAACATGTACATGTAGCATATTGACTGAAGTCTAGTAGGAACTCAGCAGCCTACCAGTCCACTGCGACAGAGTGGGGATGCATTAAAGCTTTTAATGGCCAGCGGCAGGAATGTTGTCCTTTGCTACTCTTTGGTATACCTTGGGGGTATGACCGTTTGGCTGAAGACGCTCCTCTTCTCAACCAATATTTCCTTGAGGGGATGGAAGATGTTTTTCAGGATGCACACGTTGCAGTACTGAAGGCAATCGGTCTCCGGTGCTGCAGCCCATGAGAGTTAGTGCAGCTTGGAAAATGCACCCTTTTTTTAGGCAAATATAGCCCGGCTAGCTCAGTCGGTAGAGCATGAGACTCTTAATCTCAGGGTCGTGGGTCTGTCAACCCATAGTTCCTGTGTACATGGAACTTGTGAAGTCCAGGCTGGATTCACGGTTTCAGTCGTCAGGATGGCCGAGTGGTCTAAGGCGCCAGACTCAAGGGCTAAGTCCTTCCTGAGCAAAGGGATTTCTGGTCTCTACATAGAGGCGTGGGTTCAAATCCCACTCCTGACAGACACAAGTACATGTACGTTTTGAAGTCCAGACTGAGTGGGGATGCATCCTACCAGTCCACTGCGACAGAGTGGGGATGCATTAAAGCTTTTAATGGCCAGCGGCAGGAATGTTGTCCTTTGCTACTCTTTGGTATACCTTGGGGGTATGACCGTTTGGCTGAAGACGCTCCTCTTCTCAACCAATATTTCGTTGAGGGGAGGGAAGATGTTTTTCAGGATGCACACGTTGCAGCACTGAAGGCAATCGGTCTCCGGTGCTGCAGCCCATGAGAGTTAGTGCAGCTTGGAAAATGCACCCTTTTTTTAGGCAAATATAGCCCGGCTAGCTCAGTCGGTAGAGCATGAGACTCTTAATCTCAGGGTCGTGTGTTCGAGCCCCACGTTGGGCGTTGGTGTTTTAGACTAGGTCTTTGCTTGAGGTATAAGTGTTCCCGTATACCCTCGACTGGGGAGTAATTCAGCTTTACCCAAATTCAAATTACAGAGAGTGTAATTTGAAGTCCAGTATTGAAGTTCAGTAGGACCTCAGCAGCCTACCAGTCCACTGATGCCCACACTGCGACAGAGTGGGGATGCATTAAAGCTTTTAATGGCCAGCGGCAGGAATGTTGTCCTTTGCTGCTCTTTGGAATACCTTGGGGGTATGACCATTTGGCTGAAGACGCTCCTCTCCTTAACCAATATTTCGTTGAGGAGATGGAAGATGATTCTCAGGATGCTATCTTCTATGATACATGTCGCAGTAAGGAAGGCAATCGGTCTCCGGTGCTGCAGCCCATGAGAGTTAGTGCAGCTTGGAAAATGCACCCTTTTTTTAGGCAAATATAGCCCGGCTAGCTCAGTCGGTAGAGCATGAGACTCTTAATCTCAGGGTCGTGGGTTCGAGCCCCACGTTGGGCGTTGGTGTTTTAGACTAGGTCTTTGCTTGAGGTATAAGTGTTCCCGTATACCCTCGACTGGGGAGTAATCCAGCTTTACCCAAATTGAAATTACAGAGAGTGTAATTGAAAGTCCAGTATTGGAGTCCAGTATGTCTTCAGCAGCCTCCCAGTCCACTGATTCTCCCAGTGCGACACAACGGGCATGCGTTAACTTGTTTAATGGCCACCGGTAAGAATGTTCTAGTAAAATGACTTCAATGTAATGACTCTTTTAAAGCTGACAATGATAAATAGCTTAATGGCTTTAAGACGTTTTCCAAGCCTCCTGTGAGTCTGTCAACCCATAGTTCCTGTGTACATTCAACTTGTGAAGTCCAGGCTGGATTCAAGGTTTCAGTCGTCAGGATGGCCGAGTGGTCTAAGGCGCCAGACTCAAGGGCTAAGTCCTTCCTGAGCAAAGGGATTTCTGGTCTCTACATAGAGGCGTGGGTTCAAATCCCACTCCTGATAGACACAAGTACATGTACGTTTTGAAGTCCAGACTGACTTCAGGATTTCAGTCGTCAGGATGGCCAAGTGGTCTAAGGTGCCAGACTTAAGGGCCAACTCCTTCATGTGTAAAGGGACACCCAGTCTCTAGGAGGAGGCGTGGGTTCAAATCCTGCTCCCGACAGACATTTTTCACTGCAGGTTTTGTCCTTGTAGTTTGGCGATACAGATATCTATTCTTTTGCTTCTGTGTAAAACAAGTTTTCCTTGAACATGTACATGTAGCATATTGACTGAAGTCTAGTAGGAACTCAGCAGCCTACCAGTCCACTGCGACAGAGTGGGGATGCATTAAAGCTTTTAATGGCCAGCGGCAGGAATGTTGTCCTTTGCTACTCTTTGGTATACCTTGGGGGTATGACCGTTTGGCTGAAGACGCTCCTCTTCTCAACCAATATTTCCGTGAGGGGATGGAAGATGTTTTTCAGGATGCACACGTTGCAGTACTGAAGGCAATCGGTCTCCGGTGCTGCAGCCCATGAGAGTTAGTGCAGCTTGGAAAATGCACCCTTTTTTTAGGCAAATATAGCCCGGCTAGCTCAGTCGGTAGAGCATGAGACTCTTAATCTCAGGGTCGTGGGTCTGTCAACCCATAGTTCCTGTGTACATGGAACTTGTGAAGTCCAGGCTGGATTCACGGTTTCAGTCGTCAGGATGGCCGAGTGGTCTAAGGCGCCAGACTCAAGGGCTAAGTCCTTCCTGAGCAAAGGGATTTCTGGTCTCTACATAGAGGCGTGGGTTCAAATCCCACTCCTGACAGACACAAGTACATGTACGTTTTGAAGTCCAGACTGAGTGGGGATGCATCCTACCAGTCCACTGCGACAGAGTGGGGATGCATTAAAGCTTTTAATGGCCAGCGGCAGGAATGTTGTCCTTTGCTACTCTTTGGTATACCTTGGGGGTATGACCGTTTGGCTGAAGACGCTCCTCTTCTCAACCAATATTTCGTTGAGGGGAGGGAAGATGTTTTTCAGGATGCACACGTTGCAGCACTGAAGGCAATCGGTCTCCGGTGCTGCAGCCCATGAGAGTTAGTGCAGCTTGGAAAATGCACCCTTTTTTTAGGCAAATATAGCCCGGCTAGCTCAGTCGGTAGAGCATGAGACTCTTAATCTCAGGGTCGTGGGTTCGAGCCCCACGTTGGGCGTTGGTGTTTTAGACTAGGTCTTTGCTTGAGGTATAAGTGTTCCCGTATACCCTCGACTGGGGAGTAATTCAGCTTTACCCAAATTCAAATTACAGAGAGTGTAATTTGAAGTCCAGTATTGAAGTTCAGTAGGACCTCAGCAGCCTACCAGTCCACTGATGCCCACACTGCGACAGAGTGGGGATGCATTAAAGCTTTTAATGGCCAGCGGCAGGAATGTTGTCCTTTGCTGCTCTTTGGAATACCTTGGGGGTATGACCATTTGGCTGAAGACGCTCCTCTCCTTAACCAATATTTCGTTGAGGAGATGGAAGATGATTCTCAGGATGCTATCTTCTATGATACATGTCGCAGTAAGGAAGGCAATCGGTCTCCGCTGCTGCAGCCCATGATAGTTAGTGCAGCTTCGAAAATGTACCCATTTTTTGGGCAAATATAGCCCGGCTAGCTCAGTCGGTAGAGCATGAGACTCTTAATCTCAGGGTCGTGGGTTCGAGCCCCAAGTTGGGCGCTGGTGTTTTAGACTGGGTCTTTGCTTGAGGTATAAGTGTTCCCGTATACCCTCGACTGGGGAGTAATCCAGTTTTACCCAAATTGAAATTACAGAGAGTGTAATTGAAAGTCCAGTATTGGAGTGCAGTATGTCTTCAGCAGCCTCCCAGTCCACTGATTCTCCCAGTGTGACACAACGGGCATGCGTTAACTTGTTTAATGGCCACCGGTAAGAATGTTCTAGTAAAATGACTTCAATGTAATGACTCTTTTAAAGCTGACAATGATAAATAGCTTAATGGCTTTAAGACGTTTTCCAAGCCTCCTGTGAGTCTGTCAACCCATAGTTCCTGTGTACATGGAACTTGTGAAGTCCAGGCTGGATTCACTGTTTCAGTCGTCAGGATGGCCGAGTGGTCTAAGGCGCCAGACTCAAGGGCTAAGTCCTTCCTGAGCAAAGGGATTTCTGGTCTCTACATAGAGGCGTGGGTTCAAATCCCACTCCTGACAGACACAAGTACATGTACGTTTTGAAGTCCAGACTGACTTCAGGATTTCAGTCGTCAGGATGGCCAAGTGGTCTAAGGTGCCAGACTTAAGGGCCAACTCCTTCATGTGTAAAGGGACACCCAGTCTCTAGGAGGAGGCGTGGGTTCAAATCCTGCTCCCGACAGACATTTTTCACTGCAGGTTTTGTCCTTGTAGTTTGGCGATACAGATATCTATTCTTTTGCTTCTGTGTAAAACAAGTTTTCCTTGAACATGTACATGTAGCATATTGACTGAAGTCTAGTAGGAACTCAGCAGCCTACCAGTCCACTGCGACAGAGTGGGGATGCATTAAAGCTTTTAATGGCCAGCGGCAGGAATGTTGTCCTTTGCTACTCTTTGGTATACCTTGGGGGTATGACCGTTTGGCTGAAGACGCTCCTCTTCTCAACCAATATTTCCGTGAGGGGATGGAAGATGTTTTTCAGGATGCACACGTTGCAGTACTGAAGGCAATCGGTCTCCGGTGCTGCAGCCCATGAGAGTTAGTGCAGCTTGGAAAATGCACCCTTTTTTTAGGCAAATATAGCCCGGCTAGCTCAGTCGGTAGAGCATGAGACTCTTAATCTCAGGGTCGTGGGTTCGAGCCCCACGTTGGGCGTTGGTGTTTTAGACTAGGTCTTTGCTTGAGGTATAAGTGTTCCCGTATACCCTCGACTGGGGAGTAATCCAGCTTTACCCAAATTGAAATTACAGAGAGTGTAATTGAAAGTCCAGTATTGGAGTCCAGTATGTCTTCAGCAGCCTCCCAGTCCACTGATTCTCCCAGTGCGACACAACGGGCATGCGTTAACTTGTTTAATGGCCACCGGTAAGAATGTTCTAGTAAAATGACTTCAATGTAATGACTCTTTTAAAGCTGACAATGATAAATAGCTTAATGGCTTTAAGACGTTTTCCAAGCCTCCTGTGAGTCTGTCAACCCATAGTTCCTGTGTACATTCAACTTGTGAAGTCCAGGCTGGATTCAAGGTTTCAGTCGTCAGGATGGCCGAGTGGTCTAAGGCGCCAGACTCAAGGGCTAAGTCCTTCCTGAGCAAAGGGATTTCTGGTCTCTACATAGAGGCGTGGGTTCAAATCCCACTCCTGATAGACACAAGTACATGTACGTTTTGAAGTCCAGACTGACTTCAGGATTTCAGTCGTCAGGATGGCCAAGTGGTCTAAGGTGCCAGACTTAAGGGCCAACTCCTTCATGTGTAAAGGGACACCCAGTCTCTAGGAGGAGGCGTGGGTTCAAATCCTGCTCCCGACAGACATTTTTCACTGCAGGTTTTGTCCTTGTAGTTTGGCGATACAGATATCTATTCTTTTGCTTCTGTGTAAAACAAGTTTTCCTTGAACATGTACATGTAGCATATTGACTGAAGTCTAGTAGGAACTCAGCAGCCTACCAGTCCACTGCGACAGAGTGGGGATGCATTAAAGCTTTTAATGGCCAGCGGCAGGAATGTTGTCCTTTGCTACTCTTTGGTATACCTTGGGGGTATGACCGTTTGGCTGAAGACGCTCCTCTTCTCAACCAATATTTCCGTGAGGGGATGGAAGATGTTTTTCAGGATGCACACGTTGCAGTACTGAAGGCAATCGGTCTCCGGTGCTGCAGCCCATGAGAGTTAGTGCAGCTTGGAAGATGCACCCTTTTTTTAGGCAAATATAGCCCGGCTAGCTCAGTCGGTAGAGCATGAGACTCTTAATCTCAGGGTCGTGTGTTCGAGCCCCACGTTGGGCGTTGGTGTTTTAGACTAGGTCTTTGCTTGAGGTATAAGTGTTCCCGTATACCCTCGACTGGGGAGTAATTCAGCTTTACCCAAATTCAAATTACAGAGAGTGTAATTTGAAGTCCAGTATTGAAGTTCAGTAGGACCTCAGCAGCCTACCAGTCCACTGATGCCCACACTGCGACAGAGTGGGGATGCATTAAAGCTTTTAATGGCCAGCGGCAGGAATGTTGTCCTTTGCTGCTCTTTGGAATACCTTGGGGGTATGACCATTTGGCTGAAGACGCTCCTCTCCTTAACCAATATTTCGTTGAGGAGATGGAAGATGATTCTCAGGATGCTATCTTCTATGATACATGTCGCAGTAAGGAAGGCAATCCGTCTCCGCTGCTGCAGCCCATGATAGTTAGTGCAGCTTCGAAAATGTACCCATTTTTTGGGCAAATATAGCCCGGCTAGCTCAGTCGGTAGAGCATGAGACTCTTAATCTCAGGGTCGTGGGTTCGAGCCCCACGTTGGGCGCTGGTGTTTTAGACTGGGTCTTTGCTTGAGGTATAAGTGTTCCCGTATACCCTCGACTGGGGAGTAATCCAGCTTTACCCAAATTGAAATTACAGAGAGTGTAATTGAAAGTCCAGTATTGGAGTGCAGTATGTCTTCAGCAGCCTCCCAGTCCACTGATTCTCCCAGTGTGACACAGCGGGCATGCGTTAACTTGTTTAATGGCCACCGGTAAGAATGTTCTAGTAAAATGACTTCAATGTAATGACTCTTTTAAAGCTGACAATGATAAATAGCTTAATGGCTTTAAGACGTTTTCCAAGCCTCCTGTGAGTCTGTCAACCCATAGTTCCTGTGTACATGGAACTTGTGAAGTCCAGGCTGGATTCACTGTTTCAGTCGTCAGGATGGCCGAGTGGTCTAAGGCGCCAGACTCAAGGGCTAAGTCCTTCCTGAGCAAAGGGATTTCTGGTCTCTACATAGAGGCGTGGGTTCAAATCCCACTCCTGACAGACACAAGTACATGTACGTTTTGAAGTCCAGACTGACTTCAGGATTTCAGTCATCAGGATGGCCAAGTGGTCTAAGGTGCCAGACTTAAGGGCCAACTCCTTCATGTGTAAAGGGACACCCAGTCTCTAGGAGAAGGTGTGGGTTCAAATCCCGCTCCTGACAGACATTTTTCACTGCAGGTTTTGTCCTTGTAGTTTGGCGATACAGATATCTATTCTTTTGCTTCTGTGTAAAACAAGTTTTCCTTGAACATGTACATGTAGCATATTGACTGAAGTCTAGTAGGAACTCAGCAGCCTCCCAGTCCACTGATGCCCACATTGCGACAAAGCGGGGATGCCTTTAAGCATTTCATGGCTTCCGGCAGGAATGCTGTTCTGTGCCGCTCTTTGGAACACCTTGGGTGTATTAACCTTTGGATGAAGATGCTCTTCTTTTCAGCCAGTATTTCGTTGAGGGAGTGGGAGACGTTTTTCAGGATGCTATCTTCGATGATATATGTTCTCGTACTGAAGGCATCCCTTTAGTCTCGTACAGAAACTATTAAAATGTTGGAAATTTGTGAATAGTTCATTATACTGACATTGTAGCTGGAAAGAAGAAGAATAAGGTGGTACATTTTGGTATGGGTCCTGAGGAGAGATACAGATATTTGTTTTATATCGTTTTTTGTATAGTATCGTTAACCAATGGTTGTGGAATAGATAGTCAATAAACCATTCAAATGGTGGCAGTTTACATGTTTAAGGACCTTGTGGAGAGAAGAGGAAGTGACAGACAGAGTCAAATAAACATCACTCCACAGCTGTCCGTGCGTGCGTGCGTGCGTGCGTGCGTGCGTGCGTGCGTGCGTGCGTGCGTGCGTGCGTGCGTGCGTGCGTGCGTGCGTGCGTGCGCGTCTACAGGTGCAACAGGGACTCAAGGTTCTGTACCTATATGGTTTCAAGATGAACTGTTTACTGTTCATGTTTGTTTTAAATATATGTGTGTGTCTATTTTAAAGCTGTCTCTGGAAAACGAGGAAATGAATAATGTTTGTGTGCACGCCAGTGGAGGCTCTCTTCAACTTGACTTATGTACACACACACATACACACATGCTTATATGCTTGTAGGGTCCCCACATACACGCAGAGTGAAACACTTTTTTAGCACCGCTATCTCCTGCTCACACACACACACATTCTTAAAAATGCAGTCTTTCATTTAGCTTTCAAACAAACACATATGAAAGTTGGCATTCACATTTTTTTTTCAGTTTCTGTCACACACACACACACACACACACACACACACACACGCACAAAACCTCAGTCTGGTCTGCTTAAGCCCCTGTTCCTTGCAGGGCTCAGCGAGAGGCTAAGGGGATTTAGATTGTACAAGACTGACAGATTTAGACTGACTCCCTCCCTCGCTTTCTCTCTCTCTCTCTCTCTCTCACTCCCTCGCTCTTTCCAGGCCTACTGTAAAGCTTGAAGTATAACTGTAACATGTGAAACAGATGGAGCAGCGAGAGAGGAAAGGAAGGGAGGAGAGGATAAAGGACAGTAGGGAGAGGAGCAAAGAGATGAAGGGAGAGGAAATGGAAAGGACAAACACTGTATGTTGATGTCTGTTTGTACATCAAAGTGCTCCTGTGTGTGTGTCTGGGTATAACACACCATGTGATTTACAGGTCTTGGTGTGTGTGTTTGTACGGTCTAGTACTTGTCTTAGTTTTTATGGATCTCTCCCCAAGTGGAAAGTTAGAAGGCCTGTTATTTTTCTGCACCAGTTAACAAGCTACACAACAGGTGGCATGTCATCATTGTCTTTTAATACAAGCAGAACCATAACATTTCAAACTCAAACACACAGTTGGGAATGATCTCTTTCCGTCACTGTCTTTTTCTTGCTGTCCATTCTTGACTCTCTCTGTCTCTTTCTCTTTGTTTCTCACGCACTGACACATGCACAAAGTGTGTGTTAGAGAAGGCAAAGCTCATGGCAGTCGTCCAACGCTCTCCTCTCTGCTTCCTCTCTGTAAATTATATCCTGGATGAATTCAAGGCTAGGGTTACCTTCTTATCACACACACACACACACACACCGCTTTGTATAGTTTCCTCGAACATGAATGTTTGTTGCTGTTGCTGAATCACATGTAAAATCATGTTTCACCGTCTTTGCTGTGAGATATCAAAAGGGATCTAATTGTTTGTGACTCTCTCTCTCTCTCTCTCTCTCTCTCTTTTTCTCTCTGTAGACTCAAAACCGCATGAAGCTGATGGCGGACAACTATGAGGACGACCACCTGAAGGTCTCCTCTCCAAACTCAGAGCTGCCCAACAACCACAAGCCCTCCCCAGACCAGGTAAGATCTCTGCCCAGGACATGGTCATGGTCCCCCACACACACCTAGTATCATCACTCTTATGTGGATGAAAGCATGCTCTAAAGTAACATTTCTAATTCATTTTCATTAACAAGTCTATGTTTAAGTGAAAGACTGACTTTCCAGCAACTTACTGTACTTCTCTAATTATATATATTTGTTTCAACTATTACTGGCTAACATGTTTTTTTTTTTAAGTTCCCGCGCTTACGATGTTTTTCTACATTTTCCCTTCACCACACTAACTTCCTGCTTTCTCCAAACTCACGCTGCGGTTGGACTGAATTAACCAATAGGACGATGAGGAGGGCATTTGGGCTTAGCGAACCACATGCCTTCTTTCTCTCTCTCGGTCCACCATTTTGTACAGAAGGGTGAGCGTCTTCTTTATCTGGATCCGATCACGTTTGGATGTGCTCATCGTTCGTCTTCTTCTTTTTCTTTCGTTTCATCCGTGAGTTTGTGATCTAGTTGTGGTGTTGTGATTCTGTCATTTCTTCCATTTTTTTCATCAACATTCATTCTTGAAACTCTTCTTTTCCCTGAGATTTTCCTCATCTCTCAGTAATTTGGGTTAGAGTTAGTAATTTCTCATTCTCTAGCGTGAGTATTTTATGGTGAAAACCAAAATGAGGTCCATTCATTACCTTAACAGCAATACTTTCGAATCAACTCTTGAATTATGTGCCTCATCTTTTCATCTCATCTCATCCTTTAATTTCAGTTCATCTTCTTCTTCTGATGATCATTTCTTCCCCAGACTTAATTTTCTGAACTTCCATTTCCATCCTGCTCTTGTTTTTGTGTGTTTTTTATCCATCCATCATCACTTCTTTCCACCTTCATTAATCCGTTTGATGATTTCTCCGGACATGTTGCATCTTCTACATGTACCTCTTTGTTACTGATCCTCCTGTCGGTCAGTGCATCTGTTTTCTTATTGGATGCTTCATAAGTCAGTCTTTATCTTCTTTTATAGCATGATAATATCTCAGCTGGACCTGCTCTATGTGTGGGATTTAGTGAAAGATTTATGAAAGCTGCTGTTTTGCCAAAATATACAGTAAAAAGTCTAGATTTTTTTTGAAATGTTGAAAGGGAAATGTTTCCCTTGACCCTGCCCCTGTACTGTTTTTAAATTACACAATAGGGGTTTCTAGTATTTTTGGGGCCCAAAGGTCATTAATCTCACATGCATGACAACTTTCAAGTCAAGCAAGAACAAAAAACACACTGCTACAAATCGATCTCAACAAATCTTATGTAGAATTACGTTTTTTGCTTTTCTAATGCAAATCTTCATGCTTTGACAATTTTCATGAATAATACAACATGTTCATCTCAGGGTTGTTGGTTTGAGCCCCCTGTTTGGCAAAGGTGTTTTGGTCTGCACACTCGTGATGTGTGAGGGAAGTATAGCTGGTGTGAGGGAAGTGTACTCAGAAATCCAACCCTCCACCCTTCTGAGTGTTCTCAGCTCATGAGAGTTTACGCAGCCTCGATATCTGAGCCTTTTTCCTGTCAAATGTTGCCCGGATAGCTCAGTCGGTAGAGCATGAGACTCTTAATCTCAGGGTCGTGGGTCGCTCCACATTGGGCGTAGCTGTTTTAGACTGTACACTGGTAGGATAGCTGAGATGAGGGTTTTGTACTATACCCTGTACTGGGGAGATAATGTCCTACAGTAAAGTATACTGAACAATCTCCTAAAGTTTCACAATGATCCTGAAAAACAGTATACAGTATGTGTAGTATATAAATAACTGAACTGGAGGAAGCATGGAAGACATAGAACAGTATCTCTGTAGGCTACATGTATGTTGCCCTGGTAGCTCATTCAATAGTGTATGAGATTCAAGGATCGAAGGAGCGTTTTGATGACATGGGGAGGGAGAGAGCTTAGAAAAGCTTATATCCCTTTCACAACAATGACCCTCCTTTTGTCAATTGAAACCAAGCCAGTCAACCTGGGTTGAACCCTGGTCAGGACAATTCACATACGACCTGGGTCACACCCGGGAGCAATGCATACCAATTAGTTCAGGTGTTAGAAACGGGCGGGGGGTTTACACCTCTGGAGAATTATAGAGAGAGGGGATGATATTGGCATCATCAATGGCCCTGTTCAGACCTGGTATTAAGATGCGTCTTCAGTGATTGCATCACGAGTGGACAACTTTAAGTACGTCTGTTCACACCTGGCATTAGAATGCGTCTCACATGCGTCTCGTGTGGCCACTTGTGATCCGATCTCACTTCCCTGCTCTATATGCAAATAAACACAGAGTAAACACATGGCTAATACAGCGGACGTTGTGACGTAATACTACAGGAATGTCAGTAGTGATATCGTCGATTTGGGTACATTTTATTAACATTTTTATAACATCAAAGTAAGAGGTTATTGGACCAGCAGTCCCGGGGACCTCCGTGCCACGGGCACCGCTGCCTTTACCAGACAACAGCGGAGTACAAAGCTTCAGAGAGCCGGGGAGGAGAGAGAGCGGTCAGGCGGGCGGGTGTCAGCTCCGTGCAAAGCAGCGGAACAAAAACACCGACACATCTCCGACAGTATGATAATAATGCACTTCCTGTTCCCAGTCTGATCGTCTGTAGATTATGTAGCCTATAGATAAGGTATATTTTAATAAAATACCGTTGTACCGTCAGAATAGCAAAGAGGCCGTTTCCATGCCGAACGCTCGCCTGTGTGTTCACCTGAGGAGCGCAGTGATCCCGTGGATCCCAGCGGGACATCAGATGAGTAGGCGGTCCTTAATGTGGCCCAGGACACATTCGCATACACACTGCTAAAAGAATGTGGTCATATGTGGCCCAGACCACATCTGAATGTGGTCTGAAAGATCCGATCTCAGTGTGTCCTTGCTGAACAAAGGGACATCTGGTCTCCAAAAGGATGCGTGGGTTCAAATCCCCCTCCTGACAGACACTTTTACCTGCAGGTTTCATCCTTGCCACAGATCGGGTCTCATCCCAAGCAAGCCACGAATATGTTGGTCACATGATGACAGGGCAAATGTTAAGGCGTAATAACCTACTATAAAGATTTTGTGTAGGGTGTTAGGATAGTCTCAGCTCATGAGATTTAATGCTGGCAAGAAATATGACCCATTTTTCCTCCTCATGTAGCCCGGCTAGCTCAGTCGGTAGAGCATGAGACTCTTAATCTCAGGGTCGTGGGTTCGAGCCCCACGTTGGGCGGTGGAGTTTTGGAATGTGGACTCGAAGGGCAGCTGAGATGAGTGTTATCTGTAGTGGGGAGTGTTACAGACTTAACAGAGAGGTGTCCACTAATCAAGTCACTTTCCCTTAGATGTGTTGGAGTTGTGATTGATGGAAACAAATGGACTAAAGTATGCTGACTCTGTCAACACAGTGTCCACAATCACATAAACCCATCTGTTTGTTGTTGGGTGCCGTGCAAGAAACACTCAAATATCGATCTGAACATATCTAATGTAGAATTGAGTCTTTCTTCAGGCAAAAAAAAACATCACTTTTTCAGATCTTTAAGTTGCTTTAAGTTTTGAAATTATGTAATGCTGGAAGCACCTTTTAAGTTTGGTCTCACATTATTAACAGGGTTTGATCTACTGACAGGACAGTGGAGGCAACACCACATATGAGCAGCACATGCTGCTTTTAGGGCAGCTCAGTTGCTCCGGTGGGATTTCCCATCGGGATGCTAAAAGCCCAAAAGGTTCACCAGCGGATCTAAGTTTGACCCTGGTTATTAATTAGCGGTAGCACTTCCCTGCTGAGAGCGGCCGGTCTCTTTTTCCTTCTGTCTTCAGGAGTAGTTTCACACACACACATGTACAGTACACACACACTTCTCCTTAGTGTGCAAGGCGGGTAATTCGCCATAGTGCATTACATCAGAACAGTGAGTGATTGTGCCTCTTTCAGTAAGGGAATTCTGTGCTACAGTTGGAGAATGAAATGCTTCAGAAACAACTGGAACACAGGAGAGCACTCTTAACACACACCGAGCATTGTTGAGGAACGTTTTTATTTTTAATGGTCTTCGGTGGTATTAGATGCACCAGTGAAAAAAGACAGGGAAGAGGTGTAAATGCTTTTCTATAAAGGAGTTCAGTGTTTTGATTTGTTCAGGTTTTTCAAAATGATTAACGACGCCAAGCTCTGACTTGTTATGTCAAACAAGATCTCACAAAGTTGATCTGTGTGAAAGTCCATCAATGAAGGTAACAAAAATATTTGGCATGACATTACTGCGTATGTTTGTTAAATTATTAGTGAAGTTAGTTATTCATAACTTACTTGACAGAGTACAATCAGAAGCCCATTCTCTCTTGTGTGATTTAATAAAAAAGAAGTTGATATATTGGTTAAACTGCATCCAAGTTCCTCGCCCATAACAGTGACGTGTTAAAGGGGAAGTACACAGATTTTACACATAGACTGTATATATAAATGGAGGATGTGTCTCCACTTCCTCCCACTGTACAAAAGTGAAGCTAAAATATCCCGGAGACGAGCACGGTCACAGCTTGATAGTGTGAGCCACCTAGCTGCTACGTTAGCACCATGATGACTGACACAACAACAAACCATAATATCTTTATAAATACATTCATGATCAAACTGACACATGTTCTATTACACAGACTTGTGACAGTTATGGAAAGTTCAATTAACATCTCCTCTCTTGAACAATTCCCAGGGCTCCGGCTCCACGACTACTTCACTCAGAGCAGCTGTCAATCACAGCTCGTCACATCTCACCCCTTTTTTTGCATCAAATAACTAATTAAAACCCAAATTAATGCTTGAACATTCATCAGCGTGATAAGAACTACCTAAAATGACAGAAACCATCTTTGGGGAAAAATGTATTTGACGTTTACTTTGACTTTTTAGTTTGGCCCATGTCCCATCCGCTAACATTGAGGGGGCGGGATTTATGACGTTTACTGCAACCAGTCACCAGGGCGCGATTGAGAAGTTTTGGCTTCACCTTTGGAGAGCTGTCATGTCGTCCACCTTTATATACAGTCTATGGTTTTACACATCAGAGTCAGTTTTTTTGCAGTTGTAGTTTCAGTCCAAAACCCAAAGATATTTTCACTGATAAAAGAGAGAAAAGCAGCAAATACTCGCATTTAAAAGCAACTGTTTGACTCGACAAGTGACGCAAACAGTTTATGGCTTCATCAAAACAGTTGCAGATTAATTCTAAGTCAATTGACTTAATGACTAGTTGACCAATTGTTGTTAAAAACAAGTCTGCCCTGTTCAACTACACTCTGATCTGTTGGCCATTCACTCTTCACTCTGTAGTTTCCTTGAGAGATTATGCACCAACCAAGTGTCCACTAGCACACAGCACTGTCAAAGTGAAATCCTACCACCTCTATAGATGCAGTTCCTGGTCAAATAAATGTATTTCTGCTTGTGTGCATATGTGTGTTTGAGTCTCAAAGGGAAGTGTGGAGAAGGAAAAAATCCTGATTTCATCGTATAATGTGGCCATAGAAGGTTTTTAAAAATGTGGCCAGTGAGTGAGGCTAGCTGAATGTCTCTCTTTGGAGCTGTTTCATAGCACAGTGAGAGTCTGGTAGGCAGACATGGGAGGCTAATAAAGAGGCACAAACACACACGCACTCTGACACACACAGCGCCGTATAAAATGATGTCTCCTCTGGGATTGTTTCATAGTACAGTAAGACATTGGAAAACACTGTGGACTCATTAAACACACACATACGTTGACCACTGCAGGTTGTGTAATACAATAAAAACATGTAGGCACATATATATACTGTACACCTTAATAAAACCAGTAAATTCAAAGACTTAAAGTCCTGCAAAGACTTTCAGAGGTCGGTGTTTTGTTCATATTTCACATCATTATTACTGAGACATATTTTTAGATATTTGTTTCTGTTAGTCATTATATATTTCTTGGAAAAGGAAAAGAAAACACTGGTGTTTTTTCTCTCTAAATGTCTTCCTTATATCGCCATGATTCCTTCCATTCTTTCTGTCTGGTTCTCATTTGTCTTGCATTTGATCCACAGAGTTTCGCTGCAGGTCTGGAAAGTGTAGACAGTCGTTTTTTTAAAGCCTTCTGACAGAATAGTCTGGATTAGAAAGTGTGAGAGAACAGCTGTTGCGCATATGTCGAGTATGTTTTTTAGAGCCAGTTTTTAAGAGACGTGTTCACATATTGGCATATTACACAACAGTCTCGGAGCGATAACGTCCTCGTGGCGTTGCCGCTGTCAGCATACATCATAACATACAGCAACAGAGGTGTTATGAAATGCCGAATGTGTAGGATCCCTGCAGCCTTTAACTCCATCATTTTCTCTTTGCTTCTCTTTCCGTCTCCCTCTCTCCTCCGGAGGGAAATGTTCAGTAATGTATTTCGTAATGGACTGTAACCTGCTGGCAGGTCCTCACTGGAAAATACTGTAACGAGAGCTATTTACAACTTTGATAACGACCCTGTATGAGTGCGTTTTCCTGTGTCGCAATATGTTTGTGTCTCTGCATGTACAGCATGAGTATGTGCACTGTGTTTGTTTGTGTGAAAAACAAGCAGTGAGCCAGAAAAACCCACAAAAAATACTCCCTAGTTTGTGTGTGTTTTTGTAGTAAATAAGGATTCAGAATCAGAAGTGACAGTTGCTTTGATTTACTGTCAGCTTTCATTGTTGCAGCGATGCGGCTGGAGATCAGCGTGCAATACGTTTTTTTTTTAGCTCCACAAAAACCTCCCACATCTAGTTTTTTTTTCATTTGTTTGCCAGGATGCTCAAGTTATTTGTTGGAAATATATGTAGAGTTGTATATGTTATATGTTCATACATTATCAATCTGCAGTTTTTTCACTGTTTTGACAGACGAGGCTGGCTTTCAGATTTAGAACACATGTTAAAGTGTGTCTGCATTTCCTGTTTTGTTTTTTTATTGGTTCATCACATCAGTTATTTTAAACACAACATGCAAGAAATGAGAGCGTCAGAGTCACTTTATTTGGTGCAGTGAATACAGCGTGTAAACAACAATGTATGACAAGGTGTCCCCATATTTTTTCCACAATGTAAAGTCCCTTATTATATATATATTTATTTCTTACAGTGTTATTTATTATTTCCTCTGTGCAAAATGGTCACCAAAGCGAAAAGTGATGCTGTCGTTAAAACATGGATATATTATAAGTACTGGATTCCGAACCCCAAGACGGTTTGAGCCAATGAGAATTACTCGTCTGGCTCATACGCATACATATCATACGTATACGTATGATACGTATACTTACACGTATGTGGCCCACTGAATATGTGCAGTACTGTTTCTCCCGCTGGCACCGCTCGCGAGTTCCCGCTCGGCCCATAGGCTTTACATTGTGATGACATCACAGATTTTAAAATCACTTTTCTCGGCTTGAGGAAAGTTTACCAAATATAAAATCTCCATGGATCAAAAAATCATAATAGAAAGAGTCATAATCGACCTTGCTTGCAGTTCCAGGTGTCCAACAGTTTTACAGACGTCTTACAATGGTCAATGGGAAAATACTTTTTGGGCTGCAGCGGGGGATTTTTCGCTGCAATACCGCGAGTGGCCACTGGGGAAAATTGGAAGCAAGGCTGAGCGGTGGCGCCATATCCAGGTCTTATTATACATCCATGCGTTAAAATTGTCATCTGTTTGTACTCAGTTTAACCCATGCGTGGTTAGTTTAACCAGTGAGCTGATGTGGCATCAGTATCGTTGCTATGGTTACGTGCAGTTTAATACTCCTTGCACAGTCATTTAGAGCAGCGTTTATCTGCAACTCTTGTATCTACAGTAAAAGGTAAAGAGAGAATCAGTTAAAAGATGAGATGGATCAGAGATGGAGAGTGAATGGATCCTGCCGTTTAAACTCTTAGGGTGTGTGTGTGTTTGTGTCTGTGTGTTGAGTGATGATGAACATGGAGCAGAAGGTGTGGACAGATCCCGCTGGGACTGAATATACTTTACCAACACACACACTCTAACAGCCCTCTTAACATGCTTCCTCTGCACTTAAATCATCTGATTCCCCAAGGACAATAGTGTGTCTGTGTGTCTTATCTGTGTCTCTTGGGGGGTCTTGTCTCGTACCCCCAAAATGTGTGTAAATGTTTAGCTCGTCTGAACCTCCCACACATTTACACACACAGACACACACACATTAGTCCTGGCCACCATGAAACATGTCACATGTTAACCGTGGGAATCAAATTTGAATTGCAGTCTGATCAATTCTTTATATACAAACTGGAGAAATTAATTTGCGCAACAATGCCGTTAGTTGACTTAAGTTTTTTTTTGTTTAGTCCAGGTCAGAAGATACAGAAAAATGTAGTTAGCACAGCTGAATATATGCTTCGTCGTGCATCTTAACAGTTTATTAAAATGTGTTTTAAAGCAGCAGCTTTCACATCAGTCACAAGGTTCCTCAAATAAAATCAAGAAGAAACATGCTTGCATTTAACCAGTGATTCTAGAGTCATCAGACAACTTTCTCACAGTTTCTTTTTGACTTTTCGTGACTTTCTTACAACATCCCGTCCCCTGTCATCTCTCCATTTCCATGTCTGTTTTCTTCTCTCCTCATCCTATATGTTGAATCAGGTGAGCTCTCATGTTTAGTTGGAGTTTAGACTCCATTAACTTGTTTGGCATTGCCTGCAGTTCGCACCAAGAGCTAAACTGTACAATGCTGTCCTGGCTATGGACTACAGTGTCCGAAATCACTCCATATTTCCTGTATAATGCACGATATTTACTGGCCACCATGATATTTTGATATATACAAATTCAGAGCGTTAAATTTATAGTACAAACATGGAACCCTACACCTGTCCGTGATGACGCAAAATGAGGATTCTTAAGTTGCGAATACTGAGTGACAGGGAGCAGTGAATGAGTGATTTCAGCCAATCATAAATACAAAGAAGCAGATGTTAGTTAGTTGAATGTCTGTGTATGCACCCGTGTATTCTCTTTATTCGCTCTGCCCTTTATGCCTGTAGAAGACTTGCAATTGAAAGCCTGTATGTAATTAAATAGAGAGCACACATTTTTGTACATAGGCCTACATTATAATTAATGAAGAATAAAACAGCATCCACTGCTCTCAGACCACCTCTTTTTCTCTTTGATAAGACTTTCTTTGTGTTTCTATTCCGATAAAATCTGTTCAACATGTTATCATGGGCAATATTGACCCATTTTTGACGTTATATTTTGTGCACAATAAATCATTCTCGCCCCTTTCCCTCCTTCAGATTCTCTCTCCTCTCCTGGATCTCAATCAGAATCGCAGTAAACTGAAGCTGTACATCAGCCACCTGACCTCGCTGTGTCAGGAGCGAGACCCAATCATACTGCAGGACTTCGCCCCGCCCCCCTCCTATCACCGCTCTGACTCCGCCTCCTGGCATACGCAGCTGCACAGCATGACGCAGGAACAGGTGAGACCGTTTATGTGGACTTCTGAGAGACGAGATGGGGGAAAAATCATGCAAAGTGAAGACATTCGTCCGTCCTCTGTGTGTGTGTGTGTGTGAATGTGGAATAAAGTGAGGACATTCTGTCACTCCCAGTTTATCATTTCCTAAAATCAGCCGCTGAGTGTGTGTTTCTGTGCTTGTGTGATGTGATGACGTGTGTGAGTTTGTGTTATCGCTGTGTGTCTGTGTGTCTGTGTGTGTGTGTGTGTGTCTGTGTGTGTGTGTGTGTGTGTGTGTGTGTGTGTGTGTGTGTGTGTGTGTGTGTGTGTGTGTGGGGGAGTAGGGCACACACTGGTCGGCCTGGCAGGTTTTTGGCGCTGCCTTTGACATTATTGAAAAGATTTACTCCAGCGGGTCACCTGACGACAAGCTGCTGGCTGCGGAACAAATGGTGTTTTAGACGTTTTATTTTACAGGGAGTAAACTCTGCTTGGAGCTTTTTGGCAGCAGGAGGAGGGTTTGGTTCATATACGGAGCGAGGAGGGGAGACAAGAGTGTGTTTACTATTCAACTGTCGAAAGAGTTGTCATGTGAGAGTGGGAGGAGAGCAAAGAAAAAGGGAAGTGCGGATACAGAAAGGTGAGGCTCGGTGAAAGCTGCCTGCTCCCGTCGATGGAGCTCCATTGTCATGGTAACCAGTTGTGTTTTCAGCACATAAACAGTGTATTATTAAATTTAAAACAATTGTGTGCCTGTCTATGGCTTCCCCATGTCTCTCTCTTCTCTTTCGCTCTTCTTTTTTCCTCCATATTGAAAACATATCAGGCGATACATGCTCGCTACATGTGGTATACATTGAAGAACGGTAACCCTAGACACACACACATACTCACAGAGCAGTGTGACAGAGTGTGTGGTTGGGGGTACAGCAGGACTAGTTTCCTACAGTCCTCATGAAAGCCCTATTGTATGTCCTAATGCTGGGAAATGTCTCTGTTTAGCACGAGTGCTTCAGATATGGCACAGCATGGTGTGGTGTCACTTTAAATAAACGTCGAATGCGCTGAATTAAAATGTCATTTAATCACTGTGTACATTAAAGGCACAGAGAAATGGTGTATGTGAGTTTCACGGACAGACAATTACCGTAGGTATTTTTCATCATCAGCCTGAATGCAGACAGTAATCTGTGGCCCAGAGGCCGCGGATCCACGTTTTTGAAAGAAAAACTTACTCTGGATTAATCATGTGGGCTGCTGTGAAAGCTTATCTAACAAGATTGAATGCTTTTAGATGACCAACTAACTACCCTGCACTATTTCATTCCTACCTTATATTTATTTAAAAACATTTAAACCAAACTGTGGTCGTGGCCGCATCCAAAGCCAAATTTTTATAACAGAGGCAAAAAAAGGTCTTAAAAGAGCGTTCCAACCAATTTACCACAAATCACTTATACTTTACATTACTGCTAAACATTGTCAAGACATGCTACAGGGTTTTGAATTGTTGAGTTGCCTTCTGCACATTTGAATCAGGGTCTTGAGGAAGATAGTACATCACAGAAAACAATGGGCCTCATTCACCAATACCTTGAATTTGTTCTTGAGAAAGTTCCTAAGAAAAGTCTGCGTCACATTCATGACGTGTTCTTAAACCGCAGAATTGTTCACACCCGTGCTCTTATAATGATGAATCCCATTGTCCTTGTAAATTGAAAGCGCATGCCAGTTGATTCTTATTAGCATAGGTAAACGCCCCACCAATCCCCATAAAAGGGCATGAGACTGAAGGGCCATGTGCACACACAGAAACTGAAAAGAAAAGTAGTGGATATAAAATTACACAAAAATAAGATGCATGGGATGATTAATCACTAACTATTGGATGGCATGGTTCCCAATTAACATATTTAATGTGTAGTGTTAGTGTAGTGTTTATTTATTTTAAAAGACCATAATGCTTTGTAAAATAATGAAAATAATTATAAAAAAATATTATAAATGGTAAAAAAAAAAAATGATTGTAATTTCAATCCTATAATACTATACAACTGTAGAATTGAAGAAAACACAATAACCAATATATATTTGCACAAACATGTCCGCAGTGAAAACTGCAAGTGGGTTGGAGCAAATATGATTAAAAGAAGTATATTGTATTGTATTGTATTGTTAAGATGCAAAATGGTACTTGGATCCCAAGTTCCCATTGAAATGCCTTTTGTTTGTGTGCCACTGTCTCTGCTCGTCCATTTTTTTCTTACCTCACTCACCTCAAACTAACTTCCTGTGCAATGTGTCTCTGCCCACCGTGCTCAGATTATAAAAAATAATGAATTATTAGGGATCCTAAATATTTAAAGAGCATTTTTACCTGACAAAAAATGAAATAACATAAACCAGCCATTTATATTACATTTTCTTTAACTGATTTTTCTTTATTTTTTTTGCTACAAACATATGACGGGCCAAATGGAAGCTTATGGCGGGCCAACTTTGGCGTGCGGTCCCCACTTTGGGCAGCCCTGTTTTAGAGTGTTGAATGGTTTGGTTGGGTGGGGAAAGGAAGTTAATTGCAATGCTTGCAGAGCAACTAGGACACGTCTTTAACTCTGAGGTTTTGGCTTTTGGGTGAAAACTAAAGAGTTTCTTTCATTTCATTCTTTTATCCTCTTCATCACGTTCTCTTCTGCCATCACTCTCTCAACTTTTGTTTTTTCTTTCCCCTAAGGAAGACCTTTCTTCTTATTTTTCCTCTAAAGTGCCTCCATCATCATCATCTTTTATTCTCACCATCTCACTTGCTGCATGTCAGAGTAGGTGTAGGAGAGCGCATGAGTTTTTTTAAAACGCAAGTGGTTATTTTTTCTCTCTGTGTTTTTGGCGAGATATTTCCCTTAACGACATCACAGTTTAAATCTTTTTGCCTCTCCCCATCCAAACCCACCCCGTACCCAGGCAGTGCCACTCGGCGCCATGTGTCTGCTTCAGACCCCGACCCTGCCTACACACAATCGCTGACACACACTGCCTGTCTTTCATTCGGGCCAGCGTTTCTCGTTTTCCTTCATCATGTGTCGCCATCACCCTGGCTGACCCCTCTTAATGCACACACAGTCTCCCTCCAGACTGCCATGCTCCAGTGTGCCAGCCTCTCTTCTCTGTCTTGTGGTGACTGTGTGTTTTACAAGCTTCTCCCTGGCTCTGTTAAAATGCCTGGCACTCTGTAAAGCCATTAGGATCATACTAAAATAGCATGTAAAACACACACGGACAGACACACATGGAAACCTCCATATTCCATGCCCACACGTACATTAACATGACAACAATCATGAATGGAAGCTCATGTACCTGACAGTCTGCTTCTGTAATGTGTCGCTAGCTCAAACATTTTACTAACACGGTAGCTGTGTCTCAGATACTTCTGTTAGTACACACTGTGCACACTATGTACTTACTTGCGTAGTGCGTTCATTTCGACAGGGTAGTGGTGAGTACTCCCCGGAAGCTCGGTAGATCAGCTGGTAGATAATGGTAAAGGCACAATAATGACTTCTATCCGACTACAGTATAGAGGTACTCAGAGATTTTGCTGCAGCTTCCTCACTCCCAAGTTTGAAATAGGTTGGTGGTCCCTCCACTTCTGCTACGTAACAAAGATGGCAACCATTGAGGGTGAGAAGTGTCCAGCGTTCCACACTCAACATTTTGACTATTTTGAGCACAACAACCGGGGTACTTATAGTGCCAAACTTTATTTTTTGCCAAACTTCTCAGTGTGAACACACTGCACTAAAAAAAGTAAGTGTAAGTATGGAAGTACGCAAATTGAGACACAGCAGCCGTCTGATGTAACTCTCTATTAAACCCGAGCGAGAGCCGACAGAGAAAGCCTGGTTCACATGTAAGAGGAAAAGGGAGGTGGGTGAGAACAAGTTAGTCTTTAGGGTTTATCAACTGGGCACCTCCCAGTACAGATAACTGGTTGCATCAAGAGCAAGAAACCCTCACAGAGCCTCAGCAGTAAATTCAGGCCTTACAGAGTGAATCCCTGTGCTGATAAGATAAACCGATCACACTACTATAGAGGGGTTTGACAGAACTGAAAAACCTTGAGTATTTGAAAAAATAAAAGATGCCCAAAATGTATCCACATACTGCATTTTTAAGGATGCAGCCGACACACTCTCAAAACAGCAAAAGTAAGGACTAACAGAGTGCCTTTATCATAAAAGTTTAAGCTTTCAAAACAGAGTACTAGAGTTTTTCTCGACGTGTTTCAGGTCGTTTCTCAGCAGCAGATGTAACAAGAACAAAAGATTTGCTTCACAATACAATACAATGCACAATACAAACAAAAACACCCCGTCGTTGTGGCAAAATCATCTCAGCACAACGACCACAGCGCCGCATCGGTCAGCAGATTTTTGAACAAAATGCATTTTTTAATCCATCATGTGAAGTGACTCAAGAGTCCTTTATTGAACAATGCAACAAAGAAACATATTGTTAAAGCCATCTTTAATTTGTGCTAACGTTTGTTCCATTTGTATGTGATGATTAGATGCAGCCTTGGTCATTTATTACATGTCATCTTCCAGTTTAGTCATTCTTTTATTAACCGCCTTCAATGTCACTGAAACATTTACATTTCTGTAGCTATTGAAACATAAAGAGGAAAAAATGGTGATGTATTTACACTGAAACCAACTGCTGGAAAAAGCAAAATAGTGACCATAGAGTGGTCAAATGCAGCTGATTGACTAATTAGTGAAGATTCACTGTGTCTCTTTGTACCACAGTTAGGCGTTTCTTAGCTGCCAAAGCATTAGGTCATTTGAATATGACATTTTAATATCTGAGTCCTTTCTTGTGTATCTTCTGTACTGACATTTGCTTGGACCGACCTCAGTGAAGGAACTACTAGACTAATAGTAAATTCAGTAGGTCTTTACTCAGTAGGGAGCTCTCAAATGATGGATTTGCCGAAGACATTTTTTTCGTCCATCTGTTCCTGTGTATTTGTTTCCATGTCTCTTTTTAACCTCGGCTGAACTACAAAAGTAACACTGATTCCAAAAGTGAGGTTTTACTAAAAGAGCTGTTTTCTGTGCCATAGTCATAATAATAACCTTTATGGCTCAATGACGTCTCTAATGAGCACTGAAGAGAACTGGCATCGTGTTCCACACACACGCACACAGGAAGTCTCTCTCTCTCTCTCTCTCTCTCTCTCTCTCTCTCTCTCTCTCTCTCTCTGGCCTATGTCTCCCTCCCTGGAGTGTGAAGGTATACGAAATTGCCTGTTTTTGTGAGTGTGTGTATGAAATCTCTACATGAAAAGCTATCAAATTTTACACATTGTGTGTTTGTACGCATGAACGTACAAGAGTGCGTGTGCGACTGTGAGTCTATGCACATTTGCGTGCGTTTGGTATTATAAAAAATGTATGAAGTGTTATTGGCTGAGTCGGACATTATATCGCTGCTCTTATGAATTCCAGTATGAATTGTCGGCCCCCGACCCTCCGCTGTATCTGCTAAAGCAAAGACCAGTGAGCGACTGCGAGCGTTTCTGAGCCAACTCAAGCTGGAGAAACCCTTGAGTCCACATATTTACAACTCAACAGTCGTAATGGCGGAAAATGACACAATTACAGACGTCAAATGTCATTGTTGATCTCAAAATAGAAGAGGGGAATACATTATTTTCTCTTTGGCTTGCTGTACATATATTTTTAAAGTTATACAACGAGACAGGGCCTGGAGGCCGTTCAGTCAACTGAAGTGAGTCGAATGACTTTATAATAAACTTCCAATGCAGGACACCAATATGCTGCTGGTGACTTTAAACTCTGCTCTGCGAATCCCCGCTGACATCAAAACGCTATAAAACATAATAAAGATCTAAGAGCGATAATTGACTTTTTGTTGAGGAAGAGAAAACCAGAGCAGACTGCAAAGCCCTTAACAGTATGTGGGGATGCTAGCAGTGAGATGAATGTGGTCTTGGTCTGATCTTTGACACAGTTAAAACTACAAACCCTTCTGAAATGTTACATAAATAAAGCGTGTGTTGCCTTACATATAAAAATACAACCCTTTAGTTTTCAAATGCTCACAATCATTGTTGTTTCAGCTCGGCAGCCCGATGCCCTGTAGCTAAGTGATGCCCTCGACAGACTGGCAGACTACACAGGAGCTTCGAGGTCACTGATTGGGTGAATTTTGATTGACAGAAAATACAAAAACAGGAAGGGGCAGAGCTGTAATTTAAACATCACAGCTGATAATGTAGAGGGCGACTACAGGAACTTAACCATCCCCGGTGATAATAAAAAACATTATTATTATTATTTGGATAGTGTGTGTTGGTGTGCGTTACAGAAAGTTTCCTAATGATAATAATCCTGGAGTTGCCGTTTACTGACTGTGATTGTGTCTGACTGTCTGTCTGTAATGATTATAACTTACTGCCTCAGAGTAGTAGTTCACATGTAGATGTGTCTCAATAACTCTGAAATGACCAGGACAAAGAAATAAAGGTGCGAGAAACCGTAGTGTAAGCAAAGGAAAGAGATGATGACTTACTGTAAATATTAACTACATTTTGAGAACAGAAGCGAGGCATAAATGGTTGTTTTATTGTGAAATTATTTGATTCTATTATTTGTTTTTATTGGCTTTAGATTCAATACTTGGACTTGACTCGTGAAAAAATAACCTGGTCTGACCTGGTAAAATCCTCTAACAAATAAAAAAGTGAGACAGTGCCGGGCACTTCTTGCACGGCCACACAGCTTGAATATTTAATGATTATGCCTCTTCATTGAGAGGACTTGGTCTCTGCTAGGTAAAAATCACTCCTTATACAGCTTTGCACGGATGATGTTCTACTGTAATACTGTCATTTTAATTGTCAGTTTTGACTTGGGAAGACATTTCAACAGCTCTTTTCAGCCCGACACATTACATTACATTTATTTAAAGGTGATCTATACACGTGGTTCCGACCGACGGCGTTGTCAAAGAAGCGTAGCACCCACCCTCCGGTTTCCCCTCAGGTAAAACACTGTTGTCAGCACTTTTGCTATTGTTGCCACTGTTAGCGCTGTTAGCACCGTTAGCCGCCGACTCTGCCGTAGCCATGTTGAGAGCCATGCAGAGCCGCTCAAAATGCTCCCAATCATCGCATTTAGCACCTTTAACTGACGCTTTTACCCAAAGGGACTTAGAATAAGTGCATACAACTATGTGGGTTACATCCCCAAAAAATGCGAGAATCATGCAATTACATCAACTTCATCAGGTATGCTGCTACTTCAAGAGCTACATTTAGAGACAAGTGGAGATTGTAAAAGAGTCTGTTTTTGGTTCCGTTTTATTTTATGAGCCAAAGTGCAGTCTGAACCGATGAGTTTTCTGTCTGCGATGGAAGACGTGTAGAGTTTCTGCTGTCAACGGGGAGTTCGATCCACCATTGTGGACCCAGGACAGTAAAAAGTCATGACTTTGTTGAGCTGATTGGCAGAAGCAGAGCGTAGTGTGGACAGGCCATGTGGTTTGACCATGTCCTGGGTGTTGGATGGGCTTGAGCCATTCACAGCACGATAGGCGACTACCATATTGCAAAGGAAAAGTGTTTTTTGTCTGTGTGCAAATGAAACTTGTAAGACGGAGGGCGGAGGAGGTGGAGTAGAGAGGTCTGGGGTTGTTGTCTAGAGAGTCAGACCCATCCATTTGTGCTGCGATGTGGTCTGGGGTCTCTCTCGGCTTTCATTAGGCAGCTCTGCTTCCTGCTCCAAGGATGATTGTTTTCTCTCTAAATACGACGCTGAGGTCCTCGACGACCATTAGACACACACACACACACACACACACACACACACTCAGACAAAACGAGAGACAGTCAGACGCAGCCACACACATGTCCAACCCTCAGTGCCCATTTCACAGCGACACACACACACACACAGTCCTTCGCTGGTCATTACAGACTAACTGCTGGGTTTTTATGCAGATTTATTGAATCCAGACTTAATGGCTTTACCAGTCGACCTCTTTTTACATGCATTTGTCTTTTTCTGTCCTTCTTCCTTGATCTTTCCCTCCGTCTCTAGTCATCACTCTCTCCTCCCCCCCTCCTCTTGATTTCTGTCCTCTTTTCTCTCCTCTCTTCCTTTATTCTATTCTTTTAAATCTTTCTGTTTCTACTTTGCTGTTGTCACTCACTCTCGATCAATCTGCTTTCTCTCCCACTCTCCTCTGTCGCACTCTTTCAGCTCCCGCTTCACAATCACTGCCTCTCTTTTTCCTTCCTCTACCTCTCTGTCCCCTCCGTCCTCCGTTGTCTATAATGGAAAGACAAGCTGGTGGTGATGGTGACAGCCGGGTGAAGGCCATAGACTTAAATTAACTCACAGACACAAGCTCTCCGCTCTCACACTTTTCTATCTGAAGCTGTTAAACCTTTCTCCCACAAAGGAAGTCCAGCTTCACATATTTCTCCTCCGTTATTGCTGCAGACGTTTCCTTCGACTAGTTCAAGTTCCTTTTACTGGACAGCCACAAAATCACACTTCAACATGTGCAAATGTCGTGCGTACGCTTTGTTATGTGGCCGAATATTCAGAATTGCACATGAAATCAGTGGTTTAGTTTGTGGTGATAGCTGAGGCTTTGTAAAGCGCACACAAAGTTAACAAGATGGTAATATTATACAGTGGAATTGAAAGAAAATGTTGTGTTAACTGAGGATGTGTTGTAGTTGGTCATCTTGGTTTTCTTTTCTTGTTTATTAACAGACATTTTACATTTTTTTTTTACTTCTCCATATTAATGTATTCGAAGATGTGTTTTAACAATCATGTTGGAGACTGTGGCCCCCTTAACCACAATAACATTAATTATTGACGGGTTGTATGATTGCTATATTATGCAAAACACAATTTTCTTCACCAGTCTGGCCTTCAGTCTTTTTTTATTAATTTAAAAATTTGGATTAAAATGATATACAAGCAGGTCGCTTTATGTTATGTGAGGGTCACCGTAAATGAGCACATTTGGAGATTTTGAGATTTTGTTTTTGGGCATATAAAATAATGTTTAAAGGGAAAATCTGTCTTGGTTTGTAAAGGCTGAACATTTTGCAAAAGCAGTCTGTAAGTGTACTTCATATATTTCTTTCTTTCCCTCAGTTATGCTCCCAAATTTGATCACTGGCCATAAGCTTTGTAGCTTAAGATAAACTACTGATACTCCTGATAGCTATCTTTTTTGGGGATCAGCTGTTTTTAGAAGTACCTCAGGCTTCCCTTTGTCGCGCCCGCAGATTGTTTTTTTCTTTTTTATTTCTTATACAACCTTAACACTGTGAATCCGTTCCTTTTTCTGATTGGCCTACAGGGAGGTTACACCTATACGCAGTCAATGCCGGAGTCTGTTTCTGCTGTTTATTTCTGCAGCCATTAGTGCTGTAAGTCCAGCTTTGTGTAGTTACTCCTAGAGGGCCAGTTTACGGTTTAAGCCTTTTTTTATACGCTCTATAATCCCCTGTTCTCTATGAAGGTGTTCCACTGTAGTTACCAGTGGCGGACTCGGGCTGTCTGAGGGGCAGGGGCGAAAACAATTAAAAGGGCACCAGCTGCATGCGGTGGGGCACCAGGGCGCAGAAAGATTTCTAACATGTAGGGCAGCCTATATGGCACTGCATCGTGTTTTCTCCATTTAAGGGAACCCTAGAAGACACTTTATCCAGTTTTCTCCACTGGAAGGGCACCCTAGCGGCCACTTTATCACATTTTCTCTTTCTCTTCTGGAAGGGCACCCTAAAGGGCACCTTATTTAGTTATCTCCACTGGAAGGGCACCCAAGAAGGCACCTCATCTATTTGTTTCCACTGGAAGGGCACCTTAAAAGGCACTTTATCTATTTCTTTCCACTGGAAGGGCACCTTAGAAGGCACTTTATCTAGTTTTCTCCACTGGAAGGGCACCCTAGAGGCTACTTTATCATATTTTCTCTACTGGAAGGGCACCCTAGAAGCTACTTTATCACATTTTCTATACTGGAAGGGCACCCTAGAAGACTACTTTATCACATTTTCTCACCTGGAAGGGCACCCTTGATGTCACTTTATCTAGTTTTCCCCACTGGAAGGGCACCCTAGCGGGCACTGCATCACGTTTTCTCTACTGGAAGGGCACCCAAGAAGACTTACATTAACAAGCCCACCTCTATCTGTAGCTTAACTTGCATTAATAGGTCCTAAAGTGAAAGTTGGAGGACTTCACTATTAGATTTAAGCTCCCAGACTTTAATGAAATACTGGGAGGGGAGATGTACACTTCGCCTTCCTTAATAACTCCTTCAAGTGCACATGAGCAAGGCGCAGGATGGTGGAGAGTGTTTTATCCTCTGTCCCCGCCGAAGTAACTGCTCCCAGAGGCCGAATTTATAAATATGAATATGTTCCTACAGTCAATTTAGCTGATTGAATGACCTACCAAATAAAATTACCGAGTTATGTTGAATTGCCCACAACACACACTTCCCCTTGTATATTCCTTCAGCTGTTAGTGCTAAATGAGCGCAGTACTTTTTCGTCCTCCAGGAGCCGTTTTAGGGACCAGTCCTCAAGCTCTATTCCCTCTGCAGCTCGTTAGCCTGAGCTGCCTGGACTACAGCTGTACCGGACTACGACACACACTCACACTCACTCACACACACACACTCGGTCACATGGCTCAGGCGCTTTTGGGCTTGGCGCAGTACAGGCGGCCAACGTATAAAGCAGACTGCATACAGCGTAAGCCTGTAAGAAGCTAATGGTTTGAATAGAGACAGGAAGAGAGACAGGGATTATAATAGCCAATATAGGCCTATTATACTTTATCCCTTTGCTCTTATTCATAATGGTGTTTCTATAGCACCACTCAGGGCTGCAGTTGAGGCGTCTGGAGCCTTTTTAAACCTCCTGATCGTATCTTTGCTCATGCAACTTGGGACGCTATATGTGAAGGAATAGTAGGTCAAACTTTGCCCTCCAGACGTTTTCTGTGTCCAGACGCTCATCCTCTCCTTCCCCTATGTCTTCCTGCTGGTTTTGTTTGAATAAGAGTGTCATAAAACAGTCAACCTTTTCACCTCAGATTTTTATTTTCTTACCCTCCACATTTCCCACCAGGCAGTGCTGCTCTGTCACTTGCACTTGTACGTGCTAATGTTCAGGCAAGCATGCAGTTATTGGGTAACAGTTTGGAATATTTAAAAGCTGGTAAACACATTTTTTTTTCATTGTCATCCAAATATTTTATGTACCAAAGTTGGTTAAGATTGAATGAAATTTGTAGCAAACGTTTTTTAAATTTTTTAATATTTAAAAATAGGCATGGGAAATGGGCCCCATGGATAGGATAGAAACTTAGGGAAAACATCATTTTGCTTCTATACATAGTTCAGGACCTAAAGCATAAAATAAAATGTATAAATTCTCACATGGTGACTCTAATTACACCCAAACCTGAAAAGTTCTTCCTTGGTCCATGACCAAATCTTTCAGTTATTTCATTAAGGTAAAAATGTGAAGGTCAAACCATTAAAACCCACTGTTACATTTTATGATCCAACTTCCTATAGTAGTTTTTGGCTCTCAACATTAGTTATTTCATACAGCCCTGCGTCCTAAAAATTACCTTCTGCATTCTCAATTACGTTTGGAGAGAAACGTATTTTGTCGCGGATTATGTTTGTGTTAGTTTGCGGAAGTCCGCAGCAAGTGACGTAGTACAACGAGCGATGCGTAGAGCAGGTGACGTAGTATATCGAGCGACCGTTAATGAAAGTTTTGTGGTATAATAATGAAGAAAGAAAGTCCACTACTGGCGGGTATGTCAAACATACAGGACTTTCATGTCATAGTCATTTTAAGCCAAACCATGAAGTTTTTTTTACTAAACCTAACCAAGTAGTTTTGTTGCCTAAACTTAAGGAAGTAGTGTTTTGTTTACATTATTAACCACATGCTTAAAACTGTTTAAAACTGCGACCGTCATCTGGGAGAACACATGTTTCCCTCAAAACGTAATTGAGAATGCAGTTTAGTTGTATGGGAATGTAATTTTATAGGACACAGGGTTGCATAAATTGTTTGCCAGGCTTTAATATGCTATAATCAGTATTATTCTCAAAATTACTTTTCTTGCTTCTAAGTAAAACACAAACAGATTCTGAAACATTCTCAAGAGTACGTTATAGGAATAACTACATAATTTGTGCAGCCTTTGGTCCAGTTCTTTGTGGAAGTGGGCCTCACTGTAAGCAGCCCTGATCTATGAAGACCTCATCATTTCCCCTAAACCAGTCACAACAAGGTGGAGTTAACTGTTTAACACGCACAGCCACGGAGTGAACAGAGACAGTTTCCTGATTAAAGCAGACCTCTGGCCTCACAATCATCTGTAAATGGAAAACACTCCAGTCAAGTAACTTTGTCTGCACCGGGCAGTTAACTTGCTCAAGCATGAGGCTAATGCACTCCAGTTGGATCATATATTTGTACTCTCGTTCTCTACCTCGACCCGTTTCTCTGTTAATCTCTCCGTCTCTATCTCTCTCTGCTGAGTTATGGTTTCTTTAGAAAACATTAGCATTCCTCTGCAAAGAGGTTCAAGCGCTGCAATGTGTGTCAAGGGGTCAGTGCGCACACACACACACACAACTTACCCTCATCCTCAAGCTGATAACCGGTGTGTGCTGTCCATGTGTGTGTGTGTGTGTGTGTCTAGGCCCCTGATAAGGCAGATAATGATCCATCACGATAATGGAGCTTTAATGGCTGCAGTAAAAATCATCTTCAACAAACCCTCTCTCTCACTCTCACACACACACACACACACACGTCTTATCCCTTCCCTCCGTCTATCTCTCTGCTTCCCACAATCCTCTCTGTCACTCACTAAATCAGAACTTGAGCTTGCAACATATACACTTTAGCGTCATGCCGTGCACTCACACACACACCTGTCACGTCAATCCCCCAAAGCACTTTATCACACGCACACATTCACTAACACCAACTGCATCTCCTAAACACACACACACACACACACACACACACACACACACCCTGATACAAACACTACCAATCAAACAACACACTCTTCATCCACATTTCTCTCTGACCACACACACTGTGATCACATGAGACGTGATCCATCGGAGCAGCAACATCCAAACGTATATACCTCATAACTGGAAACTGTATCGTGCAACGTTGTTTATGTTTAATTCCTTCAGGCCATAAATGAGCTACAGGGAGTGAATGTAGCAAGAGAGGAAGTTTACTGCTTAGCAACGTGGGGACGGAGGGTTAACTTATGATTGCTTTCCGAGGAAAACTGGGTCTTATTTCTGTAGTTTTGGCTATCATTCATATCAGCTATTATGAGAACATTTTTCCCACCAGGTTGATTGTAGTGATTTACGGATGTGGCGACTCTGTTAGACACAGCTTTGCAATGAAGTCCATTATAGGGCAAGCAGTCAGCCAGGTTTTAAACATGTCCTCAGTTTAACCACATCTAAAAAAAAAACTTTTAGGAGCTTTTTTGCAGAACTGCTTCATGGTCTAGCAACTGACTGCACCGTGAGTGTGCACACATTCAGATTTCAGGTACACTCCCCTTTCATTTCAATACCAAACAAGTGTTTCAGATCCGTTGTTTCTCAACCTGGGGGGTCGGGATCTTTCTGCTGGGGCACATAAAGAATGAGTTGCAAGATGAATAATGGAACAGGGAAAAGATTGAAACAATTGTGGTACATCATTTTTGTCTGACTTTAATCTAATCTTTGCTACGTCTTCAAAAAATTATTACAAAAACATGAAATCATATGTGATTCATGGGAAAATCTGGTGGAGCTGCTCAAAGCTTGTAGACATATTTGATCTGTGAGAAGGGAACGCATTTAATCGTTAATTTAGGGGTCACAAACGAAAATGCAAAACACTCGCCTGCAAATATTATATGTCATGGGCTTTTATTGTGAAAGGTAAGAACAGAAATAGTGGATCTGGTCTATGCTACCTTTGTCAAAGTTGAAAGGAGTAATACGGTTTTGCCGTCCTGGTTCAGACTACATAGCCTCCGTGTTGTTGTTTCATAAATATAGGCGCAGCTAAGCACAGCGTGATTGGTCGACGCCTTTATTTTGCGGCGTGAAAGCTCAGAAAATCGACCTTGTTCTGATAAAAAGTACATTGCTTTTTCGCTGCGTAATATTCGTGTTCTGTGTGAAAGTATTCATGACAAAAACAACTGTTCAAAAACATATATAGACATGCGAAAAAAACACCGCCTTAAAACTGTTTTACTGCTCGTGTTTCTAGAACTCTGTCTTGCAGCCTTGCTAATGCTATGTTTAGAGATCTCAGCACTGAATTTAGTGAGTAAAATATCACCAGAACCAGCAGTACCTTAGACAAAATGTAAAAAATATACCTAAAAACTGTACCAATCACCAATTTTAAACTGTGAGTTATGCATTATGCAGACAGTGCTGTTATGTATTATCATGACATGTCGGTATCTCTCATATTTTGTACTTTCAGTGTATATGATCTTGCTTTAGGTACATGTCAGTATCAGCGCTGTGTTTGACCCGTGTAATCTTGATTTTTGAACGCCTTTTTCAAACGTCTCTCTGTGGTGTAGGTCAAGGCTGCGCGAGTCAGAGAGCAGAAGACAGCAGACACATACTAAACCATTTATCTCTTCTCAATCGTCTTACCACCTTATCTTTACTGCCGTGTTTTTCTGGGGAATAGCAAGTCATTAAGTTGAATTACTTGCAAACACACATAAAGTGACATGTGGGAAATATGCCAATATACGTGTGTATATACTTCACACAAAAAATGAGGATATTGGCCAGAAGATGTTTGGGCATTATAGATAATAAAATATTGCAAACGCGCTTGCACAGGGAAGGGTACTCTCCTTTACCTCCTCACTCACTCTCCACTTCTCCCTTAATCTTCTCTGTCTCTCACTCTTCTGTCTTTCTAAACCAGTATTGGCAAATACTTCTCAGGTTTTGTTGTAGTGTACGTACTGTATATGTCTGTTTATCAGGCTTTTAGTGCATGAAAAATAAGTACTTAGTCTTACATATTGTTGTCTCTGCCAGGAGATAATGAGATTGTGCGTGTGTGTGAGTCTCGGTGTCTGTCCATGCCTAATCTTGCATACTGCTGCACCAAACTCCATAATATTTTGGATGGTCATCTATGGGTACATGTTCAAGAATCTCTCGTGGTTGCACTTTCTCAAAGCACCTTTTATTGCCTGTTTTTCACTCACTGCTCTTAACCGCCCCTCGGCCGGGAGGGGCCACAAGTGATCACACAGCTGAGTGCATCGCCGCCAGTCAGTTGCTGCTCAGAGACATCGCTATTCCATGGCTTTTTATTGGGCATCAACCTCATGTTTACACGCGTATTGTTGAAACAATTGACATGAAGCCTAAATAAAAATCGCTTCAAATCGCGGTTATGTCCTTGAGACGAAGCTGAGACGCACGGCTGCACAGAGCCGGTGCAGACATCTGTATAGATTAAAATGAGAAATGTATCTGTTGTGTGAGATGTGCGAGTGAAAAACACGTCTGATACACTTGCAGTCTGGACGGGGGGTTAGACAATTGTCGGTTGTATTCATTCAATCAAACATTACAGCAACTAGCAGAGATCTGTACTCTACTGATGGCAGCTTTCTGGTTGTGTATGCATTGATTACGGTTTGTTGTACTTTAAACTACACTATAAAATTAAATTCAACTTCAAAAGGCTTTATTGCCATGACCATATTGATCAATCAGTGTATGGACATGTCTTTAAAGGGATATCCCTCAGTTTAGTATTGCACTTGCATTGCATTTTTAAGGTTTTTAAAAAGAACTTCTTTCATGAGACACTGCCTGCCTGGTAAACATCCACACACACAGTTTTTAACGCAGGCTTTCTGTTGCAAATCTTGAACCAGAAGTACTAAATCCAAATTGAAATTCCATACGAACAATGCGTACAGTACTGCCAAAGCAATGTGTGAAAACTGACCTAAACTTTCTGTATATTAGAAAATTGTAAAAGAAATTGTTGCATACGCTCCAAAAATAATGTAACAACATAATATATGGATAAGGGACTATACTTCTGTGTGATTTATTGCACACATTTTCATTAATCATTAACAGCACTATTACTTGCAGCAGTTTTACACACGAATAAAGCCACTGTAATATAAAATGCCGCTGAGATTTGCTGGCGAAGAGATGAGAGCAGAGGGAAGAGGTTAAGACTTAACGAGGAAATATTTTTGCCAATATCTGACCCAGGCCTCACACACACACACACACACACACACACACACACACACAGCAACATAAATGTGGGCTTGTGTTACATGACTGTTTGAGCGGCGCTCTTATTGATACAGATGTATTGGTCATTAAGTCAGTTAGGTTTGACGTCTCAGCTCGGCCGCAGCCAAAGAAAATAACATCAGCGCTCTCTCACAGAAACGTTCCACTCTGTACGGGCAGAAAGAACTACATTGTGGCGTTTGCAGATTACAGTCTGATATGCGTGTGTGTGTGTGTGTGTGTGTCACCTTTAAACATGCTCCCTGATCATCCACGGGGCTACAAGGAGAGTTTGTCTTTCTGCCTGTGCTTGTGTGCTTGACTGATTTAAAAGTCTTTTATCTTTCCTTTATGTCCATTTTCTTGCTCCTCTTTCTCATCTTAAAGGAACAACACAGAAATGTGGAATTTAAAGAAATAGTTCAACAGTTTAGGAAATACATTTATTTGCGTTCCTCCCTGGAGTTAGATGAGAAGATAGATACCACACTCATATGTGTTCATTTAAGAAGCTGCAGCCTGTTAGCTTAGCTTAGCATAAAGCTGGGAACAGAAGCAAGCTACTAGCCTGGCTAAACTAACTTCTGTATAAACCAACTTGTTTTCACAATCCACGATTTATACGCGTTAAACAAATGTGTTTATTCATGACATGGTAGGCAGATTTTGTTACCTTTTGGAGAGAGCCGGCTAGCTGTTTTCTCTCTGTTTCCAGTCTTTATGCTAAGCTAAGCTTACCATCTTAGCCTCATCCAGCTTAACTCTCGTCAAGAAAGCGAATAAGCGTATTTCCCAAAAATGACAAACTATTCCTTTAAATTCCATGTTACTATGTTGGCTGTATTGCAACATGTTGCTTTACAAAATGTCTAAAATGTCTCCCTTCTCTGTCTCTCTGTGTCTTTCTCTCTCTCAGTTGGAGGCGGAGTTAGCGCTGTGTGAGAGGGAGGGGGCGGAGCTCCAGGACTACGCCAATCAGGTCCTGCAGCAGATCGCCGAAGGATGCCCCGACATTTTGGAACAAGTGGTCAACGCTCTGGAGGACAGCTGCTGACACACGAGTGCACACTGACAGAAACATAAATAAGCTTACGTACATACATTAATTAGCAAGCAAACATACACAGGACCATCAGAAGTCTCCAGCAAGCCCCCATAATCCCGATTCACAAATAGCATCACAGGATGAAGACTGTCTCTTCCTCCCGCTCTTCACTCTCATTTTTGTAAAAAGGGGATCTAAAAAAAAACATAATTACTGAAAACTATTCTTCCACTGTGTCTTTTTATCGCTATCATTTTGAACGAACGGTGCCATCTGAGAGAAATAGTGTTCATTTTTCAGTTCATAGTGCTTAAAGTTAATTGGAAATAGATGATGTTTTTGAGACTACTCCGAAAACAGAAGGAGCCTTCACTGCACTCGCCATCTGTGACACTTCACAGCGGCCATCTTGTGTCCTTCCAGGCAAATCAGCAGACTTGTAAACTTGACTTGGTGTATTTCATGGGGGGGGAATATTGTATGAAAAGAGTGAAAGTGAGTCGAGCTTGCCAGGTTGTTTCTGATGCCAGACTTACACGCTGTTACCACATTGTTATTTGATTGGTTCAGATACAAAAGTGTGTTTATTTCAGCTGCCTTTGATTCTTTACATCATTTGCTGCTATCGTTTCTATTTTATTTTTCCCATTTCTTGTTTTTTTTTCTGATGAAACATCCCAACTTGCAGTTTCTTTCAGCCGTAACCTCTAGATAGTTGTGCATATTGTAAAGAGAGAACTTTAATTAACAGCTTTTCGTCAGGGGAACGAGACACTTTCGTCTATTTTCTTCCCCCATTATTGATGAAAGGCACAACAGATCTCGCAATACTCCCTTTATTGAAACACACCAGTGTAGATGTTTTGTGTCCATGCTGAAATTAGGTTCAGACAATCCCTCTCTTACCATTTTGTGACAATCCCTTTAGAGATAACGTGGAGAAATCTGAACTCTTTTCCCTTGTTGAAGCATCCTTTTTTTCTTGGGAGGTAGGGAATATAAAAATAATTGCTATATATTTTTTTGCTTTTGGTAATATATATATATAAAACACTAATCTTGTTTAATTGAAAAAAAATATTGTCATGTATTGGTTGTTACATAATGTGTCTTTTTTTTGTGATTTGCAAGTAACCACAGATTTGTCCCGTAAGCAGGAGACTGTTATTGGGAACGTCGTATATTGCACCTACATGAGGCTCTGTGTCCACCGGGAGCATTTTCTCACAGTTTCTTGTTGTTTACAGTGGAAATGACACTCTGATGCATGTTTCCCACAGCGCTGACAGCCTTAGCATGATTTAAACGCTAACAGCACCGAGCACTAGAGGTCCCAATTGTTTCAACTTCAATCAAAAGCTCCTCTAACAGGTTGGTTTTTTAAAAGTCTTATAATGTAGTGAGAGCTGACGCCACATGCAACTGTTTAGCGCTGCTCCCTAAAAAAAAGAAATACCTGGTGGAGACAAAGCCTAAAGATGGGGATTTACACTGCACACTCACATCTGATTTTACACACATTATAAGGCTCTCTGAAGTAGTCAAAAAAGATTTCATTGTGGCACCTAAGCTGCGTAGTTTCATTCCAAAATATTACTGTTTTATGATGTTCCCTCAAATGTTACCAGTTTGAAATTGCTAAAAAGCTGAAACGAAATGAAACTCCATCGGATATGAGCTCGTATTGTAAATCCAGCATTTTGTCGTCTGTTTTATACTGATAATGTTTTGGATCGGTGACGACTGGGACTCACCGTGACTTTGTTGTGGATTGAAAAATGAGAGAATGGAATAAAATATGGATTTATCTTTATGTTATTGTGAAAAGATTTTGTTTATAATTTCTTCTATCTTAGTAAAATGTTTCACAGGTGAGAGCTGTGGCGGTGGTTCCCAACCTTTTTTGACTTGGGAGCCCTTAAAACAGAACAATGTCTACTCATGACTCCTCATCACAGGTTTTATAGCGTCAGTGTGGACATGACTAATAAGCAGTTTAACCTAAGGGTGATATTTCTTTCTCATATCGTTTCTTTTGAAGGATTTTTATAGTCGGGAAGAAGTAAAAGAATCCAGCATTTCACAAGAAGATAAAAGAGGAAACAGCCATGAAGAATAAACTTTTTGTCATTGCATTAATCATCTGGTGACCCCTCTGATTAATCCTCGTTCACAAACACCATCACACAGTGGTGAGTGTTTGTTAGATACGTGAGAGAGGTCAGGACTGATTTGTTGACTTGAGTACAAATGATAAAGAGAAAGCTTTGAACATCATTCCTTTCGTTTAATTTCCTTACTTTTTGTGACCTCTCCTTTCCTCTTTCCTCCCTCGTTCTCTCCATCTCCCTCTAAACTGTGCTTCTTATCTTGTCACTAGTGGTTTATTTTCCTATCCGCCCACAATTCGGACATTATTCCATAGCCCAGGCCTCATCCTGTTCCACTTCTTTACACACACACACACACACAGTCCAGCCGTACCATTACTATTATGTTAATAAAGGGATAGTTCGAACAGACGGGCCTTTCCGACGGGGAACTGAAGCCGTTATCTATGCTCTCTTCAAAGCCACCAGACTCCTTTGACAAAAACAGTAGTTTTACCTCACAGAGCACGGGAGTTGCTGGTCTACCGCTGCCTCGACCGGTTGGTTTGTTTGTGTTATTGTGTGACTTTGGTGTTTTAAAGGGTTAGTTCAGATTCAGCAAAGTCACACAATAGTACAAACAAATTAGCCGATCGAGGTAGCGGTAGACCAGCAACTCCCGTGTTCCACAAGGTAAAATCACTGTTTTTGTCAATGGAGTCTGGTGGCTTTGAAGAGAGCATAGATGGCTATAACGGCTTCAGTTCCCCATCGGAAAGGGTTGTGTGATGGCAAGATAAAGCAGTGAAAATATTCGAAATGTATTTTTTTTAGGTGCTGGCCCCGCCCACAACAGTACATTGCTTTGCTCCCGTGTGTTAACTCCTGTCTGCTTCTTCAAACTGGGGGCGTGCCGACCGTCATCTACTGTAGGTAATACACTGACTTTGGATAAGTACCTCATACAACCCCACTTCAAAAAATACGTACTATCCCTTTAAATGTCCAACAACTCATCCAAAAATGCATTGTTTCCAATAGCCTGGACTCAAATTAATGTGTTGACAGTTTAAACTTGACCTGTTTAATAACTTTAAAAAAATGTTGGTGCTAAATATGTACTAATGAAGATGAGGAAAGATTTGAGGATATAAAAAGGTGGGAGTTTGTGCATGTCTGTGAGTTATAAGGGTGAATGTAGCTTATAAGACACAGGAAAGTGCCTGACACACACACAATTCCTCAATGTTTGCATCTTGCATATGGCAGCAGCTCAGTGTAATCTGTTCATTCAACTAGAAAATCTGGTTTAACAGACCTACCCAGCCTGACTGACCTTGAACCTCGACCCTGACCCGACCTTTGACCTGAGGAATTCTCCAGAAGAGTGAAAACATCATCAGGCCATTAGGGCTCGTTCTGTTTTTCACACAATAAAACACATCAGAGGCAGCTCACTGACAGTCTGTAACTGTAACATGTGTCCTGGTGTTTACCTTCACATGTGGCAACGCTTCGTTCACTGCGTCGCTACCTGGGTCTGCATAGAAGGATCCGTTCTGCTTTCTCCATCTACTGTCCTAATAAAAGCCAGTGGAGGGAGACAGGAGGGATGGACGGAGCGAGAAAGAGGAGGAGGATGAGATACGCATGTATGACTGTCTGATTTATGTGATGGAGAAAGAGAGAGAGGGAGGGAGAGACTGATAGGAAAGAGTGCAGACATAACCCACTGAGCGCCAGACAACATTTCATCTTCTTGTCTCTGCTGTAACTCATAAAGTGTCTTGTTTCAGAACAAGAAGTATGTCAACTATTACACATTTATGTCAACGAAGGACACATATGTATAATGTATTTTTGCAAAACATATTCTAAAGTACACCAAAGAAAATGGAGGAGCTGGGAAATATTATTGGCACTTTCCCAAATCATAATTCTTCTCATTTACTGTTTCTTTTCTCTTTTTATGTCTCCGCGCTGGCGACAGCTGTTGCCAGAGGCATTATGTTTTCGGGTTGTCCGTCCGTCCGGTCCATTCTCGTGAACTCTCTTCAAATTTGGCGCAAACGTCCACTTGGACTTAAGGATGAACTGATTAGATTTTGGTGTTCAAAGGTCACTGTGACCTCACAAAACACATTTTGCACTATAACTCATGAATTCATATCACAAATGTCCAACAGGATGAAATGATTAAGTGATGCCTATTTGGACGGACATGGATGGAAACTACAACTTGACTGGTTGGCGGAGGCATATAACCTCAAGGCAGTAATTCTAATTTCAGATTGTTTGCATATTATATGTTATGAAACATGCTACTATAATAACTACGCCTGTGCTGTCAAGTATCAATGTCTCCAAAATGTCTATTATTGACATGAATTACAATCATAACAGTGAATATATTTAAACAGAAAGTACATACATTGTTTTGTATAGTAGCTGAAAAAACAGAATAGGCCTACTATGAAAATTAGTATGTAAGGGATAATGTACAGCGAGCCAGTCATTGTTGTGAAATAAACCCCGACAGGGTGATGTAGGTCTTGCATCGCCCTGAAGGGGTTTATTTCACAACAATGACCCGCTAGCTGTAATATCTCACTTATTACACGGCTACTTGGTTAAGAAATCAATAATTTGACACAAAAACGGTCTGCCAGAGTCCGACATCAGAACTGCACCCATAGCAACGGTCTGTTATACATAGCAACGGTCTGCTATAAAGAAATAGCAGACCGTAGACTGTGATTGACCAATCAGAATCGAGTATTCAACAACGCCGTGTAATAATATGTTATAAATCAAGCCACTATAATAACTACACCTGTGCTGTCGGCAAGTATCAATGTCTCCAACATGTCTATTATTGACATGAATTACAATAATATCAATGAATATATTCAAACCCCAAATGATAGATTTTTTTTTGTACAGTATAGTAGCTGAAAAAACAGTATACTAATACTATTGGTATGTATAGAATTGGGACACAGCACAAGTTTTCAATACTTTGGCAACTTTTCTGTTAGTGAACTTAACTGTTGATTGGCCGGATGCAGTTAAAAATGATTATTGTCATTATTATATACTTTACTGGTGTATTTTGGAATTGCAATGATTGTTATATGTGTTTCCCCTTTTGGATTTCTCTCTCTCTCTCACACACTCACACCACACCTTTCTTTGCAGAGCGTTGATAAGATCCTGCTGATATTGCCGGTTCACAACACAAAATAAAACACACAAGATGTCCTTGAGATAACGTGTGTAGTTAAATATCTATCTCCACACAGTCTTTCCATATATATTGTATATATATATAAGATATAGTGTAGGACTGAGACACATAAGGGAGGAGAAATAAAAAGTGAGTGACTGCAGAGGAAGTGGGGAGGGCTTGCGTTGGCTTTGGGTAGATGTGGTTTCAATCATCACACATCACATCACACATGAGTGCAAAAGAAAAAGAAGGAGAGGGTGACGGAGAGAAAGAGAAAACAGAGAGAGGAGAGGGAGAGCCGAGACCAAAACAAACAGCAGCTCGACTTAAAACACACTCTCCGGTCTATATTACATGTTTTCGAGCTTAATAATTAATGACTTCAGTTGTGGTTCGAAGGCATAAACTCGTTGCTTGTTGGTTTTGGATGTTTGCTTTTTGCATACATTATTTTCTCTAATAAATGGTTTGTAAAGTAAATGAGTTACTGGGACGGATGGAGGGAGGAGGGAGTGGATGGAGAGAACTGGCAAGATGGACGGGACAGAAGGAGGCAGTGAGCAGTAGGAAAAACTTCTGAGAGGAAATAAAAACAATGTGAGAGGAGTGGAGCTCCTAAAGTAAGCTGTTAGCCACGGACGGTCCAAACATCCACCAGCACTGAAGACATTTTCCTTATCTTCAGTTCCTCCTCTGTCGGTGCATTCCTGTGACTTTCACTGCTTTGAGAGGAAACCTCTCCCCAAACTGCCATGTCCCAACCAGTGATAGGGACAGATAGATTCAGATTTAAAGTGACTGTATAATACAACCAAAGACAGCAGGAAATCCAATATGGATGAAGCTCTTTTGAAAAGTCAATATTGTCAGTTGTCAGGATGGCCGAGCGGTCTAAGGCGCCAGACTCAAGGTTGACTCCTTCCTGAGCAAAGGGACTTCTGGTCTCCAAATGGAGGCGTGGGTTCAAATCCCACTCCTGACAGATATTTTACCTACAGGTTTCATCCATGTTGATTGACAAATAGGTGTAAAACAAGCTTTTACTTGAATTGAACAATTAACTAACTGGTTTTCAGCCCCAATTATGCCAAAATGTGGCCTGGAACAGACTAGTGTAAGGCTTGTTTTTAGCCTAGCCGAGTGCCGGAAATGCCTTTTGCTACTGAAGCAGTTGTTGATCACTTAAGGCCTCTACCGACTGGTTAAGAGGAGTGAGCAGTCAATGACGGTCAATAAAAAAGTTTTTTCAAAAGTTATGAATCACCACAACCACGAGAGGTCCTTGAGCATACAGTCATAAATGAGCAGCAAAAATATCACACTGATGAGTCCAGTAGTATGTGAGATTAGCCTTGGACAGACAGATACACTCACACAAGACCAAATGCATGACCTCCCCCCCAGGCTTACACCCAACAGAGATAAAAGTGGGAGCCAAATTCACAAAGGTGCTTTTAAGACAAGGTAGGACAAATAATTGTCCGCTATCTTTTTCACTTGCTTTCAGTTGTCAGGGTGGCCGAGTGGTCTAAGGCGCCAGACTCAAGGTTCACTCCTTCCTGAGCAAAGGGACTTCTGGTCTCCAAATGGAGGCGCGGGTTCAAATCCCGCTCCTGACAGATATTTTACCTACAGGTTTCATCCATGTTGATTGACAAATAGGTGTAAGACAAGCTTCTACTTGAATTGAACAATTAACTAACTGTTTTTTGAGCCCTAATTATGCCAAAATTTGGCCTTCAACAGACTACTGTAAGGCTTGTTTTTAGCCTAGCCGAGTGCCGGAAATGCCTTTTGCTAGTGAAGCAGTTGTTGATCACTTGAGGTTAAGAGGAGTGAGGAGTCAGCAGTCAATGACGGTCAATAAAATAGGTTTTGCAAAAGTTATGAATCACCACAACCACGAGAGGTCCTCGAGCATACAGTCATAAATGAGCAGCAAAATGATCACACTGATGGGTCCAGTAGTATGTGAGATTAGCCGTGGACAGACAGATACACTCACACAAGACCAAACGCATGATCTCCCCCCAGGCTTAAACCCAACGGAGATAAAGGTGGGGGCAGGTAGGACAGGTAAGACAAGGTAGAACAAATACTGTTTGCTATCTTTTCCACCTTTTTCTCAGTTGTCGGGATGGCCGAGTGGTCTAAGGCGCCGGGGCTCGAGGGTCAACTCCTTCCAGAGTACTTCTGGTCTCCTGGAGGCGTGGGTTCAAATCCCGCTCCTGACAACTACCTTATACAGTAAGTTTCTCTGTGCACATAATAACATACAAAAGTCATATAGGCAAATAGCTTAAATACCTAAATACCTGAGGCCTGTACTACAAAGCGAGTTCAACATACCCAGGGTATCTTCTTGTTATCTGCCTTCACTATATAACAGACTTATTAATGTAACGGAATACTAAAAAATTAGATGTAGTCATCCAGGTATAAATAGCTTTTAGGAGAGTAATGGATGAATGGATTACACTTCTTTATGCCCTGTGCCCAAGTTATGGCGTCTATGACTATTTCAACCTCGTGAAAGGGACTCAAGAACAAGTAAAAATATATATATAAAAACATAATTCAAAGCGGTAAACACCCACAGTGTAAATCCAGCTGTCCTTCCTGCATTATGGGTATTATGGGTAACATTATGTAGTAAATGCAAAGAAAGGCATATTATGAAATTACAAAACAATACAAAAATGACATTAGTCATTATGCCTTTATGCATTATATGTTACCTGCTTGCTATCTTGCTAACCTGTTAGCCTCCGTGGCTTCTAGTTGCCAACAGTAACGTTAATATTGCTGTTGCTTAGCAGCGGTGCTCAGGAGTTTCACTTGAACGCACCATGACTAATGTACCTGTACACTGAGTCAGCTGCACAGGTGAGTTGTATTAACTACTAATTAGCAGAATATGTCAATAACACAAAGAGAGTCTGACATATTTTTTATTGTGACTTTACCAGAGTTTAAATGAAACACAAGGTAGTTAACATTAGTTGTTATGTGTGTAGAGAGAATGAAGTAAAAGGTGGGATTTTTCTAAACTACCGCTGCTAAGCAACGGCAATATTAACGTTACTGTCGGCATCTAGAAGCTACAGAGGCTAACAAGCTAGCAAGCTAGCAAGCATAATGCAGGAAATGCAAAGGCAGGAAAAAGATGAGGCCGTTGGGAATATTAACATTTTCCTCAGACATATTCTGAAATTACAAAACAATACACGACTAAAATTACATTAGTCACTATGCCTTTATGCATTATGTTACCCGCCTGCTAGCTTGCTAAACTGTTAGCCTCTGTAACGTTAATATTGCCGTTGCTTAGCAGCAGTGTTCTCACGAGTTAACCACTTGTAAATACCAGCTCAGGAGTTTCACTTGAACGCACCATGACTAATGTACCTGTAGTCATCTGTACAGGTGAGTTGTATTAACTACTAATTAGCAGAATATGTCAATAATACAAAGGGGTCTGACATCTTTTTTATTGTGACTTTACCGGAGTTTAAATGAAACACAAGGTAGTTAACATTAGTTGTTATGTGTGTAGAGAGAGAATGAAGTAAAAGGTGGGGTTTTCTAAACTACTGCTGTTAAGCAACAGCAATATAGTTGAGTTTCACTTGAACGCATCATGACTAATGTACTTGTACACTGAGTCAGCTGCACAGGTGAGCCAAATTACACTAGCTAATTAGCAGAATATGTCAATAATACAAGTCTGACATCTTTTTTATGTGACTTTACCAGAGTTTACAGGCAACATGAAACACAAGGTAGTTGTTGGTTGTAATGTGTGTAGAGAGAGAATGTCAGTGCATGTCACAGCCTAAGAGACAACCACAACAACAACAACACATAATAGATGTTACTCACTCTACCTTTTATTTACTCCTCTACTTCATGTTTTTTTGGGGGGTAGAGGTGGGGGGTTGTTGTTTTTTACCTTTATCCTTTGATATTGCAATTGTTATTAATTTTTTTTTATTCGTTTGTTTGTTTTATTGACACAACAAACATTAATTACTTCTTTATTGTTTTCTTCCATTTACATGCATGTTCTTTTTTTATTTTTTTATTGTGTTATAAAGTGATTACAAAACAAGTAAAAACATGTGCAGGGACATATATAAAAAAGACCAAAATATATTATACAGAGAAAAACAAATAACAAAGTACAACAACAAAACTAAACTAAACTAAAACAACACAAAAGGATAAAAGCAGGTTGAAGAATGTGTGTGTGTGTGTGTTTGCATGTTGTTTTTAAATATCTATATATTGTAATTTGCTTAATGAATTGTATATATGTGTGTGTGTTTTTGTTCTTATTTTGTTCTTTTTTTTATTTTTATTTATTATTGAATTGACGCTTTGGCAATATTGTTCACCTGACAGTCATACCAATAAAGCAAATTGAATTGAATTGCGATAGAATGAAGTAAAAGTTGTGGTTTATCTAAACAACTGTTTTTCTCAGTTGTCAGGATGGCCGAGCGGTCTAAGGCGCCAGACTCAAGGTTCACTCCTTCCTGAGCAAAGGGACTTCTGGTCTCCAAATGGAGGCGCGGGTTCAAATCCCGCTTCTGACAGACTTTTTCTCCGTGTCATTTCTCTCCTTCTATGTGAAGCTTTCTCTCTCTCTCTGTCTCCACCGGTGGGCAGGCGAGCAGTTTCCACACCAGAGCAGAGGAGAGTCGTCACACAGGAGAGTGAACTTTCTTTTGTTTCACTCCAAACTCGTGTTTCTCGACGCGTAAAAACTTTTGGAGAGCACCCTTCCTCACTCCTCCTCCTCCCCCTCCTCCTCCTTTTTCCTTGCATGCGTGCGTAATTAGCTGGAGAGCTTGGAGTTTGGAAACTTGTGATGTCCGTGAAGAAATCTCACTTTGTTTCTGACACCTGTTGCTGAGGACACTGCGCACAACAACGAGGAGGTTTCTGACTTTATTTCCACATTTCTACTGGACAAATTGGGACTTTTTTGTGGCATATCTGTGAAGGTGACCGAGCAGAGAAGTGAAGGACATTTAAGTGACACCTGGAAGAGTTTGCTCTCTGCAGCAGGCTGCTGTGGGATCTCCATAAAAAACACCGACCTGTCTGTAGCTTCCCAGCCGGACAGAGAGTCACTTTTTCGGACTAGAGAGCTTCGGATGGTCGGGAGGAGAAACTTTTCCTGGAGAGCTGAGCAACAACTGGATCCGAGCACAGCAGAGCAGGTAGGAACTACATTCACGTTTTCATTAATGTTAAATCTATCTATCTATCTATCTATCTATCTATCTATCTATCTATCTATCTATTATCTATATATTATCTATCTATCTATCTATCTATCTATCTATCTATCTATCTATCTATCTATTATCTATCTATCTATTATCTATATATTATCTATCTATCTATCTATCTATCTATCTATCTATCAATGATACACACATTTATTACAACTTTATGATAGTTAGTAGTTGATATCATATGTGTATGTCATATTTTCTGTCAGTTTTTGGCTTTATCATCTTTGTCCTGACAGTTGTAAGATGTCTGCATGAGTTTTTAGGATTTAAATGGAAAGTTTTAAACTTGAACTCACTATTTTGAGTGACTTTGCACCCTCTGAACAGAACACACACACACACACACACACACACACACACACACACACGCACACACACACACACACAAACATCAGAAGTCAAAGTTGGTTTAAAGTTGCTCCATTTGAACTTGTAGACGTCTTGTCCCCACAATGTTTCCGTTGTCACAGTCTACTTACAGAATGGGCTTATTTCATGACTTTGGCTCCCATATGACACAGTGGTGAAATGCAGTGTGTGTGTGTATGTGTGTGTGTGTGTGTGTGTGTGTGTGTGTGTGTGTGTGTGTATGATCTGCCAACCCCATCGGCCTAAATGAAGGCAGCCCTCTCGCGTTGCGGTGGAGACCAGGACTATTTTTGGGTCGAAATGTTGCACAAATGTTTCTCTCAGTATAGAGAAGTTGCTCCGGCTGCCTTCATCTGGGCCAGCGGCTGTATGGCATCGAACACTGACACAAGTCTGACTGTAAACTCTGGGAGGAACAAGTTCACTTTTAACTTTGACAGGTATTATAAACACAAGGAGTGAAATTTACATGGCGTTTTTTGAATGAAAAGCTGGCACATAACAGATGGTAGGCGCTCGGCTCTACTGTACACCTACAGTAAGTTTATTGGCCTGTATGAGCATATGTGGCTGTGTTCAGTAGGTGGCAGCTGTAGGACAGAGGTCAGCTCTGCAATTAATCAATATACCCTGAGCAGAGACTATAGAGGAGTGAGGACATTTTGTAGTTTGTGATGCTAGAGCGGTGTATTGTAAAGACATTTGTACACACATGACAAGGAATACAAGACGTGATAACTTACAATGGGCTCTAGGAAAAGCAGAGACTCAACTTTAGTGTTGTTGTTTTTTTTTCCATGACTACAACATTTTTTTTATTGACAGGATGTAACTGAATGTAGGGCTGGGCGATATAGCCCAAATCTTCTATCACGAAATGGCATGTTGCATAACAGTATAACAGTTTAAAGTGAAATTATAGAGAAGAAAAAATAAACATAAGCCTAGCCAATAGAAACAATATAGAAACATTTATACAATAGACATTTTCATATCCATTAGACGATATATGTCGTCATATTGACTAGCCCTATGTGAATGGCATCACGAAAATGGATTCAAACATATTTAAAGCGGCAGTTAACAAGATCAAAAGGCTGTGACTTTATAAATGTAATAATAAGCATGTATGGACTGTATTTGTTGATTATGAGTGGGTGATTTAATGTTGTAGCTTGTGTGTGTTTCCTCCTGTTTGGCGATGAGACATCCACACATCAGTAGACCTATTGAGGCTTTATGGTGACCTTTGAACTTTGCTAGATCTATGAACAGTACGTTTGTTGGCCCAAAGGCAGGAAAAACTTAAAACTGTGTTTAGTGTCATAATACAAAACCCCCAAAACATGCATTTTTAAAATGTATCCTTCATTTAATCAACCAATATCATTGAGATGGCCTTTCTCAGTAGGGCCAAAAACATTCATAAAAAAGTAAATTCACAATAAAAGAACATTTGATTCATCATTATAAGTTATAAAACATGTTTCATTAACCGGAGACAGTAAAGAAAAAGGTAACGCCTGCACACTACTCTTATTTAGAAGGGTGTTTTAAACCCAATTTATTGAACAAGTATTACATATTTCTTCTTTCCCCTTTTTGAACATAGGTGATGGATTTTCTGATATATGAGATGATGACATAAAATAACATGTTTGATATTTAGAAGTTTGGCTTTTGTATTACTGTTTTTATGTACTTTATCAAATTGTGAATTGTTTGTGGATGTTTTTTTATCACGCTGGTGTTTTGGATGAACTACACCTGCCATCATAGAGCTTGTTTGCTTCATGTATAAATATGGGTGTGGTTTCCACTTTTTCAAACACTTTGACCTGATAAAGATCAAAACAGGATCAAAACGTAGTCAATAAAAATATTGTGGCATGAAGTAGTGCACAGGCGTTACTTTTTCCTTTACTGACGCTGTTCTGATCTACGTGATGTGCGTATAAGTAATCAATAATCAACTGGAGACAAACATCTTTCCCAAATATTCTTGTTTGTAAAAAGCAGACATAGCAGAGAAAAGTGAAATACTGTATGAATCAGGTTCTGACAGAAAGTGGAGGTCGTCTCTGGCGGTGACGTCTCCGGTTCGCGTTGCATTTCTAATGGTTTTAAAAACCCACCTGAGCCGTGGAGCGGACTGACAGCCGTGCTGATAAACCCTGAGGAAGTGTGTGTGCGTGTGTGCGTGTGTGCGTGTGTGCGTGTGTGTGCGTGTGTGGAGGGTAGATAGTAACGTTAGATGTGTAGATAGAGGTGGTGAAAAGTGTTGCTGTCAACAGGTTAGCCATTAGAGAGAGATAATCTCTCTTCCTCCCTCCCTCCCTGTTGACCAAGTCAATTTCTGGTCTTTCTCTTCCCTCCCTCTCGCTGCTTAAGTCAGGGCATCAATTTTCTCTTTCTGTTCTGCCCTTTGTTCACTTTTCTGCCCTTTCTTTACTTCCTGTCAGTCCTGTATCATGTTGGATTTGATGTTCGAGACGACAAGGCGTCAACATTTTCATTTAAGCTGAGAGATGAAATGGTTTGGGGCTTATATTGCTTTCTAAACCGGTTTGATGAACTCAAGAATGCCTTTGGCTCATGGCTGCCTATACGTTTGTGTTTGAGAAGTAGCCATTTAGTCATTGTTATTTCTTTTTCTTTACCTCTGTCTGCCCTCTAACTGGTGAGAAAAAGCTTTTCCTCCACCAAACACTGAAGTGCTGCTTGAGTGTCTCGTCCCTCGGGACTCGGTAATTAGGGAAGGGGGAGTAAGTGTGTGTGTGTTGTGTGTCTCCACGCTCGATATACGAGAAGATGGGATGTCTGCAAGCATCAATGGACCCTCAAGGTCATTCAAGAGTGTGATGTAAAGTCTGTGTGTGTCCCATATGTTCAGACACAATGGATATGGATGTATGGTGACCGTTAAGTAGACGTTTAAGGATTTTCACAAACTCTGAAGTGAAAAATCTGCATGAAAACCGGTTAAAATGGGACACTTAGCACAGCATTAAGTATCTGAATGTGTGTGTGCATGTTTAAGTGTGTGTGTATGTGTGATGGGGGGGTCTTTAACACTGGGTGTGTTAAATTAGTGTGTAACATGTGTGTATTTTCGCCCACTGGGAGCACTAATGACTAGCCACAGACGGTGGTCCATGTGAAGAGGACGGCCTCTCCAGTTGAAGAGCCAGTATTTTAAACGCTGCTCTCCGATTGGTTCATTTGGACCCTGGGAATTCCTCCAAGGACGGTGTATGACAGCGGCCGGCTTAACCCCTCCACTCCTGGTGTGTGTGCCTTTTGTTTGCATCTGTTTAGTCAGTTTGGTCTTCAGGATGAAGGCGCTGACTTGGCAGAGAAAGACCTGTGCAGATTTGTGGTTTATGTCAATTTTTAAGCAAAACCGCCAATTATTCACTGTTTCCAGCTTCTCCAATATGAACATTCGCTGCTTTTCTCTGATTTACGTCATTGTAAATTAGGGCTGCAACCAATGATTATTTTTCATTATTGATTAATCTGTCGATTATTTTCTCGATTAATCGATTAGTCGCTTTGTCTATAAAATTTTAGAAAATGATGAAAAATCTGTGTTTCCCAAAACCCAAGACGACGTCCTCAAATGTTTTGTCCACAACTCAAAGATACAGTAAAAGATCATTTACTGTCATAGAGGAGTAAAGAAACCAGCTAACCAGATAATCTATTAATTGTTGCAGCTCTATTGTAAATAAATAAATATATATGTACACGTTTATGACTTGACTCAGAGGCAGCAGCCGCACTTAAGCTGCTACATTCGTGTGTGTGTGTGTGTGTGTGTGTGTGTGTGTGTGTGTGTGTGTTGACAATGCAGTGTGGCCATGCAGTAGTCATTATGGTCAAGTGTGTGTGTGTGTGTGCATTTCTGCATGTACAGTATGTGTGCAGTCAAAATGTGACCCTGTGGTATTCGTTACGGTGTCTGCGCTTCCTGCATTCTCGACGCCTGCACATGTGTGTATGTATTTGTGTGTGTGTGAGTGTGTGTGTGTGTGTGTGGGTGTAGGTGTTTGTGTGTGCGTGTTTTGGGCCTTTCTGGGCCGGCGGTTCAGGGCTATGCGGTGATGTCATCGGGGCGGCAGGGTGGGGTGACATGGGGTTAGAGTTTGGCAGAGGTCCTGACTCCAGCAGCCTTCAAAATGTGTCTGACCAGGAAGTATGTGACTGTCCCTTCTTGTCTGCGTGTGTTGTGTGAGTGTGTGTGTGTTTGTGTGTGTGTGTGTGTGTTGTGTGTGTGTGTGTTGTGAGTGTGGGTGTATGGTCAGTGGTAGCGGTCTCTAGCTGTGTGCTAGCAGTGTCCTACACTAATAGTAAAAGTGGTTTATTGGACACTTTATAGAGCCTGAAACTGTTTTATAAATCCGGCCGGCCGGTACGAGGGACAGTCACAGACCAAACAGCCACAAGACCAGAGGAGCCTCAGTCACTGAGCACTGGTGTGTTAAAGGCTCACCACAGGTTTTAATTCACATAAAATCCAGTATTCCAACCCGATAATCGACAATAAGAAAATGCCTTGACCAAGAATAATGACTTATACTTTGATTTTTTTCCTTGTAAATTTTCAACTCTATAATCACGCAAATTTATGAGTTTTTTTTCTCAGAAATTTGCCACGTTAATCTTAGAGAATATCCCTGTTTTTTTCTTGTAAATTTACTACTTAAATATCGTAAATTCAGAGTTTTTTCTCAGAATATTACCCTCCTTCCCCGGCTCTGTAATTATTTATTTTTTTACCTACAATGTTTCTAATACGCCGGTGAAGAATTACAACAGGTAGAGTGTTTTAACTTTTAAGAACATTTTACAAAACTGTAGTCATTTACATTATATTGTCAACAGCACAGAAATAGCTCCAAATGGACAATATATAATTTAATTAAATTTCAAACATATACATTTTTTTTCAATTTATGTATGTTCTATAGTATTATCTGGCTGTGATTGTGGCCAATTCTCTAAATACACTCATTTACCACTTTATTAGGTCCACCAAAACAGCCCTGCAATAAACTTATGGTCATTTTGGAGGCTGTATTTGTTATTATGTTTCCAATATTTTGTCCATCTCATTTATGTCAGAGGTCAGACTAAAGTAGTTTGAGCTAGGTGTACCTAATAAACTGGCAGGCGTATATTGTAATTATACTGTATGGCTCTTTGGGGCACATAAAGGTAGAATTCTGTGTTCCAAAACAATAATTGTTTATTGATTATATGCTATATTATTATTTGCTCCAACAGTAAATGAAAGGGAATTTAAAATTCTTAACATGCTTTAGTTATTAATTTGCAAAGTATTTTTTCTCTAATGTTTAAAAAATCTTTTTAAAGGGGACATATCAAGGTAATTTCTAGTTTCATACATGTATTTGGGGGTTCTACTAGAACATGTTTAAATGCTTTAATGTTAAAAAAACACATTATTTTTCTCATACGGTCTTTCTGAATATACCTGTATTCACTCTGTGTCTGAAACTCTCCGTTTTAGCGCGTGTCTCTTTAAATTCCCCTCCCGAAAAAGCCCAGTCTGCTCTAATTGGCTTGTGCGAAAAATATGGTGCACCTTTGCAAAGGTAGTTTTCAAGCTGTGGGCGGTATATTCTGAGACTGTATGTGACATAGAAAGAGGAGCCAAATCTGGATGGTTTGTTGAATCACATGTTTTCTGATCTAGGCAGCCCACAAAAAACTGACTGGGTTGTCTTATTTCAGAGTTTGTGGGTCGGTAGGCACTCCAGATACCCAAATGTATGAAAACAAGCACTGAAAAAGTGAGATTTTCATGATATGTCCCAGTTAGAACTGCAGTTTACCTTATTTAGAATGTGCTTTTTAAGTGAATTTGATGATTATTATATACAAGGAAGGAATCTAAGAAACAAATATAAGTATTCTACCCAGTCCTGACTCTAGATCAAGCCCCAAGGTTGACGAAGTTGGCAAACTGAGATCTAAATCTACTGTCACTTGAGTTTGTGAAGCACAGTGTTTGCACCAACATCACGCAAAGAGAGCAACATATCAGAAAGGTAGGAATACTGGAGGGAAACTATGACGTTGTAACGTAATATGGAGAGCATGCATTCAGTCTTTTGGCTCTGCTCCATAGTATGATAAGTGGATATGAATGGAACAGCCCATATAAACGCCAAAATCATTACAGATTCTCCTCTCCTCCCTCATCTCCTCCCTCCTCTCTCCTCCTCTCAGTAGCCCCGATCCAGCGCTGATAAAACTATCAACAGCACACCTGCACCGGGTTGGAAAGCTGTCTAACACACACACACACACACTGTAGGCCATATATGAACACAAACCCAAGCATGTGCTCACAACAATAAGCCTATTCTCTGCTGCTTTTAACTCTCTCTTTACGACTTTTTCTGTTTCCATCACTCTTTCTCTTCTTCACTCTTCCCATCTGTCTCTTTCTGTCTTTCTTCACCTCCATGTTTTCTCTTAACACCTCTTTGTTGATTTCAGTTGAAGACATATTTAGGTTAGAAGGGAGTATCACTCAATATTATAAGATATACAGTATATCACTACATAGTAGAGCTTGTCCTTTTTGTTTCCCTCCGATGTTCCTGCTCTTCCTTTAACAGATATCAAGCTCAGTGTTTTCAGTGAGGTTCAGTTGTAAATGCTGATGTGATGATACAGACAGAGGTGAACATTCAGGTTCAACAGGTTCATTGCAGAGCACGTACTGCAGTTTAGGTAAAGCCTTCAGTAAATAAACATAAAATATTTACAGTGTTGTTCCTGTGCCCTGCTCACATTTCAGTTTCTGAATGTTGTGTGGGGTAATGTGTTTTTGTGATATTAATCTTCAAACAGGGTTAATATACTGATTGGATTGTGCATTAAATACAGTTCTGTGGAGTTGCACCCTCTGGAAAACACTTGCGCCCAACGTGGGGCTCGAACCCACGACCCTGAGATTAAGAGTCTCATGCTCTACCGACTGAGCTAGCCGGGCTATGTTTGACTAATACATGGGTCAGAATTCATGGCTGCGTTAACGCTCATGGGTTGAGAACCCTCTGAAGGGCAAAGTGATGGATTTCTGGGCTGACTCTCCTCACAGCCCACACAAAAGTTTGGAGCACTTGATGACCCTTTAGGCCCTGACACATCGAGCCAATGGTTGGCGAGCAGCGTTGGCACTAGACTTCCTGTGACAGAGGCTTTCTCAGTAGCTTAAACTTTTCGAATTCCATACTTCCACTGTAAAACACCATCGCCCAACGTGGGGCTCGAACCCACGACCCTGAGATTAAGAGTCTCATGCTCTACCGACTGAGCTAGCCGGGCAATATTTTATGGAAAATGAGTCAGATTCGTTCGCTGTGTTAACTCTCATGGTCTGAAAACATTCACGAGGGTTAAGGGTTGGATTTTTGGGTTATTAACAGTTTAATAACATTCTTATGTGCATCCTTCCCCTAGCATTTTATGGAGGATGAAAAAGGACTTAGGTATCAATAAATAAATAAATAAATAAATGTACAAATAAATAAATAAAAGAATTAAGAAATGCTGAGCCTTTGGTTCCATATTGTTTTCTCCTACGGTAGGCGTGGTTTTCTGTGTATGCTGCTTTGCGCTGTACCTCTGTTGATTTGAGAGATAGCTGAAGTGTGAAGGTCCTTTGTATTGAGTGTGAAGTAACACCGATGTATAGTTTTATCAGTTTTATATTTCTACCTCTGAAATTCCAACTTTAAAACACCAACGCCCAACGTGGGGCTCGAACCCACGACCCTGAGATTAAGAGTCTCATGCTCTACCGACTGAGCTAGCCGGGCTATATTTGACTGAAAAATGGGTCATATTTCGTTGCCGTCTTAACTCTCATGGGCTGAGAACACTCAGAAGGGCTGAGGGTTGGATTTCTGGGTTGACTCTCCTCCCACCCCACCAAACGTTTATAGTAGGTTAGTAACAGTTAAGAGTCTTCTTCTTCTGCACTTCCTGCCCCTAGCATTTTATGGAGGCTGAAAAATGACTTAGGTATCAACAAATAAATAAATAAATGTATAAATAAACATATAAGTAAATATATAAATAAGTGTATGAATAAATACAGGAATAAATAAATAGATAGTATTATAGATATATAGTATTTCATAGAAAAATGGGTCCAATTTCATGGCTGCGTTAACGCTCATGGGTTTAGAACCCTCTGGGTTGACTCTCCTCATACCCAACACAAATGTTTGGTGCACTTGATGACCCTTTAGGCCCTGACACATCTAGCCAATGGTTGGCGAACATCGTTGGCACTAGACTGCCTGTGACAGAGGCTTTCTCAGAAGTATTGTCTTATTGGTAGACTATGTTTAACTGCAAACACTTGTGATGAGTAGCTTAAACTTTTCGAATTCCATACTTCCACTCTAAAACACCAGCGCCCAACGTGGGGCTCGAACCCACGACCCTGAGATTAAGAGTCTCATGCTCTACCGACTGAGCTAGCCGGGCTATATTTTATGGAAAATGGGTCAGATTTCTTCACTGCGTTAACTATCATGGCCTGAAAACATTCACGAGGGTTGAGGGTTGGATTTTTGGGTTATTAACGGTTAAGAGTCTTCTTCTTATGTGCATCCTGCCCCTAGCATTTTATGGAGGACGAAAAAGGACTTAGGTATCAATAAAGAAATAAAGAAATGTATAAATAATTACAGTAAGAAATAAATAGATATAGAAATAGAGAAATGTACGAATAAAGAAATACAAGAATAAATAAATATTGACATACATAAATAAATACAATTTTATAATTAAATAGGGTATTGATAAATAAATATCTTACATTTATTTCTACTTTTTTCAACTTTTGCTACATTTAAAAATCATTTTTGACATGCTTCAATGTAACATTTTTTGCTAGCTACAGGCATTTTGTTAGCATTTCAGCCTTTGGTTGCATATTGTTTTCTCCTACTGTGGGCGTGGGTTTATGCTGCTGTGCACTGTACCTCAGTTGATTTGAGAGATAGCTGAAGTGTGAAGGTCCTTTGTATTGAGTGTGAACTGTCACCACTGTATAGTTTCAGCAGTTTTATATTTCTACCTCTGAAATTCCAACTTTAAAACACCAACGCCCAACGTGGGGCTCGAACCCACGACCCTGAGATTAAGAGTCTCATGCTCTACCGACTGAGCTAGCCGGGCTATATTTGTCTGAAAAATGAGTCATATTTCGTTGCCTTGTTAACTCTCATAGGCTGAGAACACTCAGAAGGGCTGAGGGTTGGATTTCTCGGTTGACTCTCCTCACACCCCACCAAACGTTTATAGTAGGTTAGTAACAGTTAAGAGTCTTCTTCTTCTGCACTTCCTGACCTAGGCATTTTATGGAGGATGAAAAATGACTTAGGTATCAACAAATAAATAAATGTATAAATAAACATATAAGTAAATATATAAATAAATGTATGAATAAATACAGGAATAAATAAATAGATAGTATTATATATATATATATATAGTATTTCACAGAAAAATGGGTCCAATTTCATGGCTGCGTTAACGCTCATGGGTTGAGAACACTCTGAAGGGTGAAGGGTTGGATTTCTGGGCTGACTCTCCTCACAACCCACACAAATGTTTGGTGCACTTGATGACCCTTTAGTCCCTGACACATCTAGCCAATGGTTGGCGAGCATCGTTGGCACTACACTGCCTGTGACGGAGGCTTTCTCAGAAGTATTGCCTTATTGGTAGACGAAGTTTAACTGCAGACACTTTTGATGAGTAGCTTAAACTTTTTGAATTCCATACTTCCACTCTAAAACACCAACGCCCAACGTGGGGCTCGAACCCACGACCCTGAGATTAAGAGTCTCATGCTCTACCGACTGAGCTAGCCGGGCAATATTTTATGGAAAATGGGTCAGATTTCTTCGCTGCGTTAACTATCATAGCCTGAAAACATTCACAAGCGTTAAGGGATGGATTTCTGGGTTATTAACAGTTAAGAGTCTTCTTCTTATGTGCATCTTGCGAAAAATGACTCAGGTAACAATAAAGAAATAAAGAAATATAGCCTTTTGTTGCATATTGTTTTCTCCTACTGTGGGCGTGGGTTGCTGTGTATGCTGCTTTGCGCTGTACCTCTGTTGATTTGAGAGATAGCTGAAGTGTGAAGGTCCTTTGTATTGAGTGTGAACTAACACCAAAGTATAGTTTCAGCAGGTTTATATTTCTACCTCTGAAATTCCAACTTTAAAAGCACTGACGCCCAACGTGGGGCTCTAACCCACGACCCTGAGATTAAGAGTCTCATGCTCTACCGACTGAGCTAGCCGGGCTGCCCAACAGAGGAAATGGGTCAGATTTACATGCGGCATTAAGTTTCATGGGCTGAGAACAGGGTAGAGGGTTGGTCACAAAAACGTTTATAGTAGGCTATTACGTCTTAACAGTTAAGAGTCCTCTTCTTCTGCACATCCTGCCCCTAGCATCATGTGACCACCATGTTCATGGCATGCTTGGGAGGAGACCCGATCTGTGGCAGTCTTCATTTTTGGCTCTACTCTGTCATCAAGAAAACTGCTGTGCACCGTACAGGAAGGACAGGCAATTGTGGGCCACAGACACTGGTGTGTGAAGGCCCTTTATCCGTGAGCTGTTGTTACACTGGAATCTCTTCATCAGAGGCCAAGGTTGGCTGCACTTAGTATAATTGCTCGAGGACACACAGGGATGAAACCTGCAAGTAAAAGTGTATGTCAGGAGTGGGATTTGAACCCACGCCTCCATTCGGAGACCAGAAGTCCCTTTGATCAGGAAGGAGTCAACCTTGAGTCTGGCGCCTTAGACCACTCGGCCATCCTGACTGTTAAGACCCTGAATTCAGTCTGAACTTCACCAGTTACATGTACACAGAAACTATGGGTTGACAGACTCATAGGAAACTTGGAAAATGTTCATCATCACACATTCATCTATTTCTCATTGTCAGCTTTCAGAGTGGCATGACACTGCAGTTATTTCTGCTGATGGCGTCATTTTTTGAGGGTCACTCCGAAATCATACTGGGAACCGAGACTTTTCCAACACATAGCTAACATTAGCTCGCTAACAGTTAACTTGTCCCATCCCATCATAATTTTAGCTTTCAACTGCACCCTTTCTGGACACAGTGTGCTAAAATAATCCTTTGACATGCTGAAATGTAAAAGTTTCAACTAGCTAGAGGCACTTTGTTCACATTTCCACCCTTGGTGGCATATTGTGGCGCGGATTGTTTTCCCCTACGGTGGGCGTGGTCTGCAACGTGTGACAGTAGCACTATGTGTCCATTGATTTCAGAGACAGCTGATGTGTGAAAGCCCTTTGTATTGAGTTTGAATTACGACTTTCTTTGTCTTTGAAGACAAGGTCAAGTTCCAAGTCAGCTGTATAGATAGAAATATGTACAGATTTTAGAAGTTTTAAATTTCTGCCTTTCTGAAATTCCATCCCTAAAACACCAGCGCCCAACGTGGGGCTCGAACCCACGACCCTGAGATTAAGAGTCTCATGCTCTACCGACTGAGCTAGCCGGGCTATATTTGGCTGATAAATGGGTCATATTTCGGGGCTGTCTTAACGCTCATGGGTTGAGAACACTCTGAAGGGCGAAGGGTTGGATTTCTGGGCTGACTCTCCTCACACCCCACACAAAAGTTTGGAGCACTTGATGACCCTTTAGGCCCTGACACATCGAGCCAATGGTTGGCGTGCATCGTTGGCACTAGACTGCCTGTGACAGAGACTTTCTCTGTAATGTAACATTTTTTGCTAGCTACAGGCACTTTGTATGCATTTCAGCCTTTGGTTGCATATTGTTTTCTCCTACTGTAGGCGTGGTTTTCTGTGTATGCTGCTTATTGCTGTACCTCTGTTGATTTCAGAGATAGCTGAAGTGTGAAGGTCCTTTGTATTGAGTGTGAACTAACACCGCTGTATAGTTTCAGCAGTTTTATATTTCTACCTCTGAAATTCCAACTTTAAAACACCAACGCCCAACGTGGGGCTCGAACCCACGACCCTGAGATTAAGAGTCTCATGCTCTACCGACTGAGCTAGCCGGGCGATATTTGACTGAAAAATGGGTCATATTTCATAGCTGTGTTAACTCTCATAGTTCATATTTATGGACAAAGAAGACTTCAGACGTATCACTACTTTGATATCAGTATCTGTGGTTTGGTTTGGACTTCAGATCTCTGATACATCATAAAGGTGATAGTATAATAAATGTTTGTACAGTTAACTACTTCCTGCCACATGACCTCAGATGTCCTGGCAGGGTTTTGGGGCGTTGACTGTGTGTCCTGGGCCCTCCCGCTGTGTTGACCCATTGTAAATCATTTCACCCTGTCACCGTCAGCCAGTCAAAACACAGCGATGAATGAAGCCGTTCAGATCAGCCGGGTGGTCCTCACACACACACACACACACACACACACACTCGCACTGTATACCCACTGACTCACACATTTGAGCACATTGCAGAGGCAACACAGTTTGGCAAAAACAGGTGAAGAGAGTATGTGTGTGTGTGTGAGTGTGTGTGTGTGTTGGGGATTTAGGGTGAAAAAGAGGGGAGAAGAAAGTAGAAATCCAGGCACAGAGAGAAAGAGTGAAGGTAATAAAAGAGCGATGGAGAACAGATGAGAGGAAACATTGCCTCCTACTGGTCATTGTCTGCTACTACAACACATCAAAGAAAATAGATGGAGAGGGGAGAAACAAAACTGGTTAAATCTGTTGGGTTTCATATCACTTCCTGTTTGTGGCTCCGTCTTTTACGCCTCATGGGTTTTGATCACTGCTGCAACACTGTTCAGAATTTCACAGATGAAATAAACAAAAACAAAAAGTCAGGTAGAGAAGCGACAACAGAGAGATTTGAATTATTCTTTCAAAATCCCTGGTATTTGTGAGTCATACCACATTGATCCAAAAATCCTTACAACAGTGAGTTTTAAGCAAACACATTAACAACTAGAAAGGCTTCTCCCTCTCTCTCTCTCTCTTCTTTCCTCTCATCTTTTGTTTCTCTTCTCCCTCAACATCTTCCTTTTTTTGTCTCTTTTCCCTTTTCTTTCTTTTCCTCTGCCATGTGTGTGTAATATAATGAGATTCCCAGCACCCAGGTGCTCTTTCTAGATAATTACTGAGTGTGTTTTTCTGTAGCCAATCTCCGAACTGAAGCAATACCAAATCTGTCAGCACACACACACACACACACACACAAAGAGAGAGAGAGCATCAAATTAAATTTATTCCCACTATCTTGTTTCTGATTGCGAGCTATAGCTGCTCTCCTATCCTCTCTAACTCTAGATTTTTTTTCAATCATTTTGTTGTCAATCCTGCGTTTGTCTCTTTTCTCTCATCTCTACTTTCTTTCTCTTTTCTTTTTCCATTTTCTCTCTCTCTCGTGTAGGTGTGTGTGCAGAAGATGTATCGACAAAACATTAGTCAGATGTCGGGGGGGGGGAGGTAGAGGCAGACAACATTGATTCATGCATGTTTTTTTGTTCTTCAAAACACCATCCATCACTGATTGGCTGAGATGATTTATTAATAAGTGTACTGACTGTAGCTGAGGTCGCCTGACTGTAGACCGGACTGACAGCACTGCATTGCGTTAAAAGAGGATACTGACTCTTTGCCAAATGAGCTTTTTGGATAATGAGGAGAGCGTTGCAGCATCACCTCTGTCTGTCCTGTTTCTCTGTGGTTTTATGATATACTGTCCTCTGAACATCCACACACGGCATGGACTACAGTATGAAACCATTGCACAATCCTGGGATGAAGAAAGTGTCTTTCTTTAATTGGGGAAAGAAAATAAGCAAGCTCTCACCTTAGTGTAACTTAGTACTCGTATAGTGTATTCCCAATATAGAGATTTTTGATGAAATATTTTACTCAACTACTTTTGGAAAAGGAAGAAATGACTGGAAGTGTACTTTCCAGTTACTTTGAAAATCCTGGTTGCTGCCTTCTTGTCCAGGTGATTGAATAGAACATGTTGTTGTTCATCTTTTGGCTGCTCCCGTTAGGGGTCGCCGCAGCGGATCATCTGAGATCATTGATTGAAAAGAAAATGTACTGTGAGCTTATAGAAAATCATGATAATTACATTTATCACAGCAAATGAAATGTATATGGTTACAGTCAAACATCACCAGTCTTAAAAGGCATGGGGGTGAATATTATATCAAGGATGTATTGGGAAAAAAACCTTGGCGTTTCATTGTCATGGTAACACTGGTGACGTAGCTGTGATTTAAAGGTTTCTTGGTAGTGCTGTTCAAATAAACAAATGTTTATATTTGTTGATATTTTCATTATCCTGACAGCAATCAATAAATCAAATGCTCTGACAAAAAAAGATGAAAAGAATCAGGTATCTGTGGCTGTCGCAGGACTGTAATAAACCCGTCCAATCATTTCATTCGGCCCAAACGTAATGATTGGACGGACTACCTACCTGCCTGTCTACCTGCACACTCTGCCCGTGCCCTCATTGCGCATCACCGGAGTCCACAAGCTGTTAGCTTGACAGCTGTGAGTTTTAACAATAGCCATGTTGGTTGTTTATGTTCATTATGATCATTTTGGGGGAGTGGCTGTGGAGGGAGGCCTGGAGGGACGGACTGTCAGTGTTGCCGACTTTACTTTCTTTCTAGATTTAGAGACTTTTGGAGCTAGTGCTGCGAGTTACTTTCATTGGAAAAGATTTGGTAACACCGGGCTGGGTTTTTTGGTTGAATCATTTTTTAAATCTAGTGTACTCTTGCTAATTTCTCAGTATTACCGACCCTACCTTTAAGGCTTTCCATCCTGAAAAGCAGAAAGATATACAATGTTGAAAGGGCTACTGTGTTCAACATCAACAAAATTCAGCCAAATTCAGACAGAAAGAGTGAATAAAAGGCTCCTGAACGTGGTTTTCTAGCGGCAGAGCAATGTCACATTGTCAGTTTACATTCTAGTGTGTACAAATCTTTGAACTCTGATGGAAGATGAAAAATGGATGTAGAGCTCGGTGCTATAAACAATATGTGATCCATTGTTCATATGCTTATTTTGACTTTAATGCTGAAATGTTGTTGTTTTAATGTAAGGCTAGAATAAAACATCTCTGGATGCCACTAGTGCCTCATTCCTGGGTTTGTAGGATCGTCCAATACTGACGTGTAGTAGGTTTCTGGGAAAACACTGCCCCTGCTTTTAAAAGCATCACTGACTTGATGAGAGACTTGAGTAAAGTTAAGTAACAGTACTTCTACCTGAGGAGGATGTTCTAGCCTTGTCTTTAATAGTACCCGAGGTGTTTTTGTGTCTCAGCACCAGAGAGCACTTGGCATCTCTCCGAGCCGCTGAATCTCTTGTCTGCTTGTGTTTGAATCGGTGAGGGATGGTGGAAGAGAAACAAAATCTGTTTGAGTCTCTGGGATTCAGAATGTGAACACTGAATCAACAACGCTCTCCAATCCATCAGCAACTGCTATCTGGGCAGCTGCTCAAAAAGCTTTCTGCTAATCTTTGGATACAAACGGGTTAAAAACACTTCTGTGGCGCCGTATCTCCTGAGTTTCATCCTGCATATTTTAACACATGCAGCAGCATATATTTCACGTCAGCGTCTGCCGAGCTGCTGAGTCGTCTGTCAAACGCGCACGCCGCTTGAATCGAGATCAGGATTGTGTTATTCATTGCATTCAATGAATGTACGGGGATCTGTCTTGTTGGCATTGGAGCAAGGACGTACACTGTATAGCAGCAGCACTGTGACAGCAGTTATCAGCTCTACTTCTAGACCAGTGTATTGTTTTTTCTTTCATTAAAAGACATTAGTTGAGACATTTGGCGGTATATAAATGAAAATGCACTTTTACATCTTAGGTTGCAGTTAGGGCTGTCAAAGTTAACACGGTAGTAACACATTAATGCAAATTTGTTTTAACGCCACTAATTCCTTTAACACATTAATGCGACTTGCGATTTTGAGGTTGTAGCAGGCTCAGTTTTAAAGCTAGAGATACTGAAGATACTGGTATCATATGAAACTAAAAAAAACCTAAAGAATCCATTGCTACCAACCATCATCGTCTTACTAGCTTGTCGGGAAAGAGGTTAAATAACGCATCAAACTTGTGCAAAATTTTTGGCGAGGAAAAACTGACCATTTTCAAAGGAGTCCCTTGACCTCTGACCTCAAGATATGTGAATGAAAATGGGTTCTATGGGTACCCATGAGTCTCCCCTTTACAGACATGCCCACTTTATGATAATCACATGCAGTTTGGGGCAAGTCATAGTCAAGTCAGCACACTGACACACTGACAGCTGTTGTTGCCTGTTGGGCTGCAGTTTGCCCCGTTATGATTTGAGCATATTTTTTATACTAAATGCAGTACCTGTGAGGGTTTCTGAACAATATTTCTCATTGTTTTGTGTTGTTAATTGATTTCCAATATTATATATACATACATTTGCATAAAGCAGCATATTTGCCCACTCCCATGTTGATAAGAGTATTAAATACTTGACAAATCTTCCTTTAAGGTACATTTTGAACAGATAAATAATGTGTGATTAATTTGCGATCAATCACAATTAACTATGGGCAATCATACGGTTAATCGCGATTAAATATTTGAATCGATTGACAGCCCTAATTGCAGTATTATTAAAAAACACTGGCGTAGTAAATGGACCTTAAGTGAAGATTAATTTGTCAAACTACTATTTCCAGGGTCAACAATGAACTTTCACGCTCTACAAGGGAATATTACATAGTCAAAATGTTTATTTGTAAGTGCATCACAATTTTATGGGAACTTAAACTTGTAATTTAACTCTTTTCAATTCACATATTTAATTGACCTATTTACATGGCTTCATAAGACACACCGTCATCAATCATAACATTATTTATACATCTGCATAACATATGTTTATGTGCAAAATGTCAGACAAATTGTGCACATAGATGAAAGAAAAAAATAAGCCATTTTTGCAACAATTTTAATTATTTTGTTCTCCTAGACTTTCTCCAAGTAACTCAAATGTTTGTTGTCAAATGTTATAAATATTTCCTTTGGTCAGGAGGGTTGAAGTTTTAAAATGTGCTGCTGCGGTAACCGTGGACACAGACAGAGGGCGCTACATCACTGAGACTCACCACTGACACACTGCTGGACACTTGAGAGAGAAGGAGGGAGGTGAGAGGAGAGCATGACAGAGAGTTAAATGGGGAGATGGAGGGATGAACCGAAATGGAGAGAACAGAAAGAGAGAGAGAAAGTTTTGAAGTGAGAGTGACGAGATAAATGAAGCGATAAAAGACAACGTTTTAAATACAGGTGTGAAATCTCCATCACGTCTCCTCTTTCACCGAATTAATTTCACAAGGCACAGCCATCCTTCTTCCTTTATCTCACTTTCCTCTCTCCCTCCATCTGACCATTATCACTCTCCACCTCCACCCCCCCTCCTCCAGCACGCATAGTTGGGTCCAGGCCATTTGCTTCCACTCCAGCAGGGCCGTACCATTAGTGACCAGCAGGGGAATTGTTGCTCTCTGCATGCAGCTGGGTCCAGGTGTGCTGATGCTTTGTCACTCTGTGTTGTGTGTGTGTGTGTGTGTGTGTGTGTGTGTGTGTGTGTGTGTGTGTGTGTGCGCGTGCGTTCAACATCAGTTTCAGTATAGTCACACATGGTTATGCTCATATCGGATATGATAATTAGGGAATTTTAAAGGATCATTTTAGTTTATTACAGCTTGTAGTTTAGTGGCTGCAGGGACAGGTCCGCGCGGTCACAACAAATTGCTAGTACGCGTACACCCTCTGATGAGCGTAATTTACGTCATGCGGACGCGAAAGTTTAACTTCGGCTTTAATGGTACGCACTGTACCCGGTGAGCTACTGGGGCGCCCTGTGTTGTCATTTTTTAAGCAAAATGGCAAATTTTTACTGGTTCCACCTCCTCAAGTGTGAACATTTTCTGGTTTTCTTAGTCTTCGATGATATTTAACTCAACATCATTGAACCGTTGGTCAGACCAAGACACTTTAAGATGTCACCTTGGGCTCTGGAAACTTCATAATTCATAATCATTAGTGATAACCAATAGAAATGATGGACAAAGCTACAAATATAAGACTTATATTTGAGAGAATGATGCCTTTGTATGCAGGTTGCTACATATAGTTGACTGTAATAGAAGTCACACACACACACACACACACACACACACACACACACACACAGTGCTGTTGTAGCTTCGATCACACTCCAGCCAGCAAAGCGTGACTCAACAGAAATCTCTGTCAGTGTCTCTTTCTCTGTCTCTGTCAACAGCCCCCTTCTCATTTTCAGTATCCACCCTTCCTTCTCTATTCACTTTCTTACCCCCCCTTTCCCCATCACTAGATACAGAACACACACACACACACACACACACACACACACACACACACTCCCCCTTCAGCCCTGCCCACCCTATGTGGGCGCCGTGCCCAGAGAGAGGCAGCATGAGCTGGGCGAGGAGCCCCAGGCAGAGCCCCGCAGCCCCCTGGAAGCCTAGAAAGAAGGAGAGTAAAGGAGGGAAGTGAGAAAGGGAGAAGACGAGGTGTAGGAGGAAAAAGAGGGGGAAGGGTTAAAAAAGGAGAGGAGGGTGAAGAGAGGGAAGATGAGGAGAAGCGAGGAATCGAGCGGAGAGAGGATGAAGAGATAAGAGGATGCAAAAGCAGGGGAGACATGCAGCAGAGGAGAGGATAAGAGAGGGGGGGAGACAAAAGGAGATTAGAAAGATAGATAGATCAATAGATAGAGATACGGAGAGAAGAAGAAGAAAGATACAGAGCAAAAGGAAAGTGTGAGGCAGAGGGAGAGAAAAAAGAGAGAGAGCTGGGCAGACAGCCAGCTCTCCCAGGAGAGAGAGAGGTCAGAGCAATGGACACATCTCTGGAGAGACCATGTGTGTGCGTGTGTGTGTGTGTGTGTGTGTGTGTGTGTGTGTGTGTGTGTGTGTGTGTGTGTGTGTGTGTGTGTGTGTGTGTCGGCGAGAGATGGAGGGAGGAGGAGAGAAGAATACAGAGAAGGAGGAGGAAGAGGAGAGCAGTGGAGCGCAGAGACAGAGAGGAGGACTTGTATAAGATACAGACTGAATGCCTGAAATGCGACCTTGGAAATCCATATTTGTGTATTTGTGTCTGTGTCTCCATGCGATGGCATTTTTTTCTTTTGTACTGCGTGTTATACATTTACAGTCAAGGATGAGGCTGGCTTTTTCTTCTAGTCAACAAATATCCACAGGCGCAGTTTGCGTTGGTTCAAAGGGTTACTGAACCCCCTAGAAATGTGTCTTATATTTTTTTATAATAACACAGAACTAATAATTTATTGTAATGATGAATAATATCAACCTTGTTGTGTCTTCTTATTGACAGAATAAGAAAGTAACAAGATGGGAAGATAGATTTGTGGTCTCTTTATTTATTTAATAACAGCGGACACTCTGTCCACACACCGTTAAATATGCACTTTCTGTTGCGCCATGTAAATAAACCACGTACCTGTCAGCTGTGCGGTCAAGATCAGACTAGAGTCATTACCACTTAAAAGATGGGTGAGTAGTACTTGCTATCTTTTGACATTTGTGTTTCTTAAACAGAAAGCACAGGTTTTATACTGCGATATTTACTTAAAATGACATAGGTTACAATAGCCTACAGCCAACAGTAGCCTCAGTAAACTTTCAGGCAATCTCCTGGTGATCTTCATTCTGCCAGCTGCCGCCTTATTTAGGTGTTTGTTGTGAAATGAAGAGATATCGTACAGATAACTCCTCATTTCATCTAAACCAATCAGCCATTCCTCATCCGTTGCGGCGCTTTCACCGCAAGCAACAGGAATACATAGAAACAAGGCATCTGACAGAAGTTCAGCTCAAAAAGGCACGATGCACAGCGCTTCGTTGCTCGCAGCCAGTTAGTTCATTCCAATAAAAAACAATGCAACAGATTTTGGCACTGACGCTTACTTGCGTTGCATTCTGTTTGTAGGGTGTAATATGTACACACATCTCAATACATTAGACCTCTCTGCGTTGTACACATTATATCCCCTCTAGATTTGTTTTTGTGAACCCCCAACTTTGAAGTTCAAACTGCGCCTATGCAAATATCATGAAAGGCCAACAGTTTGATAGAACGTCTTTCAATACTTTCTGATACTTCTGTCTGAGGCCCTCACCTTCAAGCCCACTGGCTCTTCCTGAAGAATTGTGTCACATAAAGTTCAGTCATTTCCTAAAAACAGCTAGTGTTGCCAATGTTTCATTTCATTCAAGCCTCACATTTTTTTCTTGTTAGCTAAGTTTTCAGGAAGGGGTGGGAAACGACGTACCTGTCCTGCCTCCATCTTTTTTAGTTTCCACGGAAGCTTTAGTGGTTGTTAGGAGTAAGGAGTAAACTTGACGTTTTTCACATTAATCAAAGAAATATGTAGATTTAACAGTTGCTGTTTCTGTAAGTGGACTTACAGCAAACAATGGGCTACGTCCAGGTCTGAGAAGTGAAGCCAATGCTGAAGGGCCTTAAACTTGCATTCTTTCTAACAGCCAGCAGGGGGCGACTCCTCTGGTTGCAAAAAGAAGTCTGATTGTATAGAAGTCTATGAGAAATTGATCCTACTTCTCACTTGATTTATTACCTCAGTAAACATTGTAAACATGAGTTTATGGTCTCAATCGCTAGTTTCAAGTCTTCTTCAATACAGCATGATGTTCATTTAGTTAATGATGGTCCCATTTAGAGTCAAATAGACCATAAAGCAGGGTATGCTTTAAAACGTGGCTACCTTGCGATTGAAAGGTTGCTACCACAGCATTGTCCGGTCTGGGAGTTGTCCGTGTTTTCGTCTTACAACGTTAACTCTTTCACAGTGTGTTTTCAGTTCATGAAAGATGGGCAAAATTCTAAACTCGAGGCTTCAAAACAGCAGTCCACAAAAGACTTTATATATGGTTAAGGCCACATAGATTGACTTTGATATTAGTCTGGATTATCCACACATAATAAGAGATGAAAGAGATTTGAGTATACTATGTTTTTAAAAAATTAGGCTGAAAGAGCTTATTTTTAAAACATGGATATTCAACCTTTTTACCTGTTGATGATTAAAGATGAAAGATTGTATTTACTAATGAATATTCTTAAAAGATGGTTGTAATATTGTATGTTTTGTATTCATGGCCATTTATGTTTCTCTTTTAAATTGCTGTATCCACAAGGCATAAATATCGTCATTTATAATAAGTATTTTTAAAAAGGTGATCATAATGTTTTGTTTACTTCGTATGGTGATCCATTAGTCACATGAGAGGAAACAGGAAGACACACCTGGATGAAGGCAAAATAGCTGAAAACATTTTGTGAGGTGAATAAAGCATGGTATAGTGGACATGATTTGTACAACGTGTTCTGATGCTTAAGTCTGCACTTCTATGTGTGAACAATCTCAAAGTTAGAAATGGCAAAGACATAAAAAACCCAAAACATACATGATGAGGTAGTTATGGAAACTGTAGGAAATTGGCCATACTCTCTCTGTATGTGTATGTGGCAGGTCGCTACCACGGCGTTAACTTTAACCCTTTCACAGTGTGTTTTCAGTTTATGAAAGTTAATTGTAACATTTTGGGCGCCTAAAAATGCCTATTCAGAGTTCGGTTGTACTTAGCTCCACACTCTTGTCACTTCTGGTTGCAAAAAAACAAAACAGCGACAGGCAAAAACCAAGATGGCAACGGCCAAAATGCAGAATTTGAGGCTTCAAAACAGCAGTCCACAAATGGGTGACGTCATGGTGACTACGTCCACTTCTTATATACCGTCTATGACAGCAATCTGTCCAGCTGCACCAATAACACACTTGTCAACTATTTTTCCGTAGTTATTGTTTATGAGCTATGTAGGAAGATGACGTCCCCATTCTTAATCCAATTGATGAAGCTCTGATTGGTCAGTTGTTTCTCTAACCAACGGAAACAGTCGTCAAATATGTCATGCAGTGAAACAATATGGCTCAGTGAAGTGTTTTTTCACAGAGGAATAAGATATATCAGGCTTTGGCTACACAGACAATAGGATCAATTCATTCTTGCTTTATACAATTTGTTGGCAATAAGAAAAATTTAGAATACCAACCCTTTCAAAAAAAGACAAAGAATTATAGCGCTCAAGTCAAGGTTTAACCCGTGTTTGCATCCTTACACTGAGGGCATTGTGGGTTATATGAGGACATCTGCGTGTGTGAGCGTTCATGTACGATCTGCATGTGCAAGGGCAGTGCAGGTCATAGAGCGCTGTGTGCGTGTGTCAATAACAGTATCTGGAGGCCACAGGATTACGTGACCTTGCATGCCACATGTGCTGTCTCCCACTCACTCACACACACACACACACACTCTCAAACACAAAGCCCCATGAAATCCTCTGACTCCTAAGGGTCTTTATGAGGCTCTTGCATTGGTCATGGAGAGCTTGGAGACGAGGAGGAGGAAGAGGTGTAAGAGGAGAAAGACCAGAGGGGATGTTGGTCTGGGAAGAAAAAGACAAGAGGGGAATGAAGGGAGAGGAAAAAGAAGAGAAGGCAGAGAAGCGAAAAGAGGCAAATGTGGAAAGAGCAACCTTATCCGCTACATAACACATTTATATGTTTATAATTTCCTTCGCCAAAGATGATGTGGACGACTAGGAATTGGTGGAATTGTATCGAATTTCGGCTTGGATCACATTCACTGGAAACCTTTTTTTCCCATCCAGGAAGTGTGACATCCTCATTATACACCAAAGTCATAGGGAGGAGGTCAGGGTGGATGATCTGACGGATTAAGAACAGGACTTTTGCACCAGAGACCCACCTATTGTTGGGTTTAGGCCACTGAAACAATTGGTTAAGGTTAGGAAAAGATTGTAGCTTTGATTAAAGGTTCGCTGTACGATATCCAGAGCATTAATAAAGCAGCAAACAGCTATTTGCTATGTAAAGATATAGAGGAGTAATGTCTGCCTGAGCAGAGAATGAAGTCACTCTCCCTCTGTATGTGTGTTGTAATCAGGGCTTCTCTGTGCTTTGTTGACATCGCTGGGCCGGCCTTTTAATGCATGTTAGTGCATGTGAGCATGCCCCACTGGCTAGCTCACAGCCGCCGTTTTGCACTGCGCTCATTCGGCGGCTACAGCTGATAACGGCGTAGCACCCCCCCAGGTTAACACTGTTATTTCTGTCAGCACTGTTGCATTGTTTCCACTGTCAGCATCGTTAGCTGCGAGCCGCCGTTGCCATGTTGAGAGCCGTGCTGAGGCAATAGAAATGCTCCCAATCTCGTATAGACCATGGATGTATAAAAAGAACTGGATACAGAGTTGAAGTCGAGCTCACGATCATTCCTATGAGAGTTGCTCAGTGGCGCATGAAGCCAAAAAGGCTCGACTGCCGAGTGATAAAATCACCGTTGGGCCCATAGAACAGGCGCAGTAGCGTTTCCTTTAACTCCCAGCCTCGCTGGTCTGGGTATCATTCACATGAACGGAGGAAGGGAAATAACTCTGGATTTGGCTAGTAGTGCATTTTACAACTTTTAGGACCTAATCGTTTAAATAAGGGCTATTCAAGTGTTCATACGAGGAAGTTGATTTACCTAAAAATAAATTATCCGCTGAGTTACAGACGTCTCTTTCCCAAAGTAAGTCTATGGGAAAACTTTTTGGGCCAAATGGCATCATGTGAAAGACACGGAAGTTGTGGTACCACCGTTTGGCCACTTCGAAAATTTGATTCAAAGCCCTTCCTGGGGGCTTGGTATAAAGACACATTTAAATATTTAAAAAGTGTCCCATTTAGTGCTTCAAGTCAGTGTTGTCTTTTTCAGTATTGAACCAAGACCACGATCTTTTCCTAACATTAACCAAGTGCTCTGTGTTGCCTAAACATAACCTTAAAAATAACCATTTTACTGTGCTAACAACGCACATTATTTTGTTTATGACCGTAGTTTTTAGGGTTCGAAGAGAGATGAACAGAACAGAGAGAAAATATAAAAAACAGAGCAGGAGGAGTAGGCGAATTTAAGGAGATGGTTGGGTAAAGCTGAGGCCCTGAGGGCGTTGTGGACATTATTTCAGCTGCTGTGTGTGGTCATGGTGTGTGTGTCTGTGTGTGTGTGTGTGGTAGAGGGACAGGTGAACATCTTTCTGTTATCCTCGCTTACATCTCTGTTTCCCTTAATCATTCACTCTCCCTCTCAATCTCAATCAATCTTGTGTGTCTTCAGATCGTCTTCAGTTTGCACTGAAGAGTTTGTGTGTGAGAGCCCAAAAATGTGTTTGTATGGTAGTTTTACACTTGGATGTGTGTGTGTGTTTTTGCATTTGTGTGTGTGTGATCTGTTTGAGTCTTTATATTTGTCAGTGTTTGTGTGCCTGTGTTTGTGTATGTGTGGGCCCACGCTATCCCTTGCTGTGTGTGTGTCTGCCACAAGCCCCAGTGAGATCCAGCGAGCATGACGGAGAATGACAGGTTGATTTATGGCGAGGCTATAAGTAGAATGACTGCTACTGCTGGAGAGAGAGAGAGTGTGAGGGAGAAAAACACGGCAGAGAGGGATGCAAAAACGGGGTTGGGAACGAAAGATGGTGGAGAGAAAGAAGGAGAGATGAGAGAAAAGGGGATGCAGAGAAAGAGAGAACTAAAGAGGACAGTGATGAGGAGAAAAGCAGGACAGTAAGAGAGAAGAAAGTAAAAGAAGGAAAGAGGTCAGAAAAGAGACTGATTGGGATTGTGGGAGTGGGATTAAGATGCCTATATTGCTAAGAATAACAGAAAGAAAGAGGAACAATCTGCAAGCTACTACCGGCATGAAAAGATGGATAGAGGAGAAAGAGATAGAGGCGGAGAGAAAGTTTGGTTCTTATTTGCGAAGGAGCCCCTGTGAGATGTTTTAATGACGAGCAGCGCCGGGCTCGGCTCACGTAGTGCAGCATTCTGCGAGTCTCAATAGGAAAATAACATTATCTCCACAATTACATTTACATTTTTAGACATTTAGCCGATGTTGTTATGCAGAACGACAAACACGGAGTGCAAATGAGCTTCAATTCCCAGATCGGCAACAACCGCGGAGCGAACAATATCCAGGAGAACATTCAAGAGCTCTGACGATTACTGTGACCGCCACGAAGGGAGGAAGGAAGTGTGCTACGGAGATGATAGATGCTTTTTTTTGTTACAAATGCAGTCTTTTTTATCAAGTATTTGGTAGCAGCAGCTGTCATGTACGTGTGAGATGGGAAAGTACATTATTAACCAAATATTTCAGGGTCTTGCACTACCATGTTATTATGAATCTTCTATCTTGCATTTGGCTGATTCTTAAAAACAACGATTTATACATCTTACTGGACTAGAGAATGAACTCTCATTTTTGCAGATGATCTCAAAGGGTTAATGACCTCATGACCCTTCTTCTAACTAGTACCCTTTTCACACCAATGACCAGGGTTGGACCAGGGATACCTAACCCTGGTTGAGTCCTCGGTGTGAAAGGGGTATATGGTTGATGTAGTTCTAAGGCTGGTTGGTTTTGATATGAAATGGCAAACAGGTGCTTTTATGGTTTAGTCTTTCATTACCATACCATACTTAACATTTTTAAATACCATTTTGGGTAATTTTATGACTTTTTTAGATAGCTGAGGGAGAGAGAGATGAGACATGACATTCAACAGAGGCCTGAGGCCCAAAGCCACCTTATAAGTTTTTATTGAAGTAATATATCCTTAAAGTAGATATAGGTGTGGCCTTTTACCCCATCAGGCTTAATTTGTACTCCCCCCAATCTTAGATTCAGTATTGTACTTCATCATGGATTAACAGAGCAGGTTATTGCATTAAAGGGGCATTCCACCATTTTTCAACATCAAGATCAATTTATTCGTCATAGTTGCGTACAAATGAACCAGTGAAACAACCCTGTCTCCTACAAAATTACATTCCGATACAACTAAACTGCATTGTCATTTACCTTTCGAGGGAAACATATTTTCTCCCGGATTACGATCGCAGTTTTAAACACGTGGTAAACGTTGTAAACTGAAACAAAACAAAAAAACGCAACATTACTTCATTAGGTTTAGGCAACAAAACTACTTAGTACGTAAGTGAGCATTGACTTTTAATTTCACACGGGATAACGAACAGCGGTTTGCTGGAAAGTCCTGTATTTGTTTTGACCCATCCTCCACCTCTCCTGCCCACCTGTAGTGGACTTTCTTGCTTGTTATAATATTATACTGCGTTACTTTCAATAACAGTATCATTCCACGCAACTTTTATTAATGGTCGCTTGATATATTACGTCACGATATATTACATCATTTTTGTTATGTCTCTCACACGTCCCCCAAAATAAACCAACCTGTGACTTATATGTGTTTTTATATCTGTGGGTCTACCGTGACCATAGCGTTAGGCCAAAAGACAATGAACATTGTCTCAGCTATGACGTAATAGTTTGACCAGACAGTGAACCAATGATAAAGCAACTGGCTGCCTCAGATTTGATTTGTCAATTTACAAAAGTGCTTTATTTTGAAATGTCAGAGATAAGAGAATGGATAAGGCATGTATTCAATCACAGTGGAGCTTTTAATTCGAAACAGCAGACGTTCAGTGTGTTCTTTAACGGGCTAATTCGATCTGAACTGAGCGTCTGAAATTTAAGTGTTGTCATGAGATTCATCGAGAACAGTCTAACACACACACACACACACACACACACCTGCCAGAACAATTGCTCCCATGACAACCTGGCAACCAAGAGGGCTTTGAAGCACAGGTCAGTAGTTGTGTGTGTGTGTGTGTGTGTGTGTGTGTGTGTGTGTGTGTGTGTGTGTGTGTGTGTGTGTGTGTGTGTGTGTGTGTGTGTGTGTGTGTGTGTGTGTGTCTTAACATCAGTGCAACCAACAGTTTCTTTCTCTTTCGGCGTCTTTTTTCTTTGCTCCGCTCTTTTCATCCCTTTATCTTTTCCTTCCTGTTTTGCATATAGGAAACTGTTCTCATCTCTTTGCCCTCAGGTGAAATAAAAAAGTGAGAGAATGTCGAAGAAATCAGGAAAAGCAATAACGAGTGTTTTTCAAGAAAGGGAGCGAGGAAGGGGGAGGAAGGAGTGTGAGAAATATGAGCGAGAGAGGTAGAGAGATAGAGAGGGAGAGAGAGAGTCTTTGATCTCTCTCCTGGTGGGAGTTGGTCTTGGCATGCAGCCAGAAAACCCCACGGCGCTCACACACACACACACACACACACACACACACACACACACACACACACACAACAGACGCACACACATATTTAGGTCTAGCTGGCCTGCTCCAGGGCTTTGTTGATTATTTCTGCTGGGAGGATCAAAGACGTCGAACCCCCTCCTCCATCCTCCATCCATCCATCCATCCATCCATCCTTCTCGTATCTGTCTGTTCACCAGTCCATCTGTCCAGGCATTCATCAGCCACTCCATCCATTCTTCTATCAGATAGCTAGACGGATAGAAACCTATTGTGTTCAATGCAACCAAATAAGATACTAAAACTCTACTTTACTCTCCTTACAGTAACTCATTTCTGCAAAAACAAATGGCAGATGGCTTTTGGATCTCCTGGTTTTTGGTGAATTCAGGGTGTCAGTTGTCAGGATGGCCGAGCAGTCTAAGGCGCCAGACTCAAGGGTTGTACTAACTAATATCTTCTCTGATATATGTTGCAGGACTGAAGGCAACCCTTTAACACCATAGTCCAAAGTAGAAAATACCATCGCACATGCTGGGCGACGAATTAACGACCCAATAATCTGGTGAAGTAGCCTGGCTAGCTCAGTCGGTAGAGCATGAGACTCTTAATCTCAGGGTCGTGGGTTCGAGCCCCACGTTGGGCGTTGGTGTTTTAGACTAGGTCTTTGCTTGAAGTATAAGTGTTCCCGTATACCCACGACTGGGGAGTGTTCCAGACTTACTCTAGATTGAAACTCTGAATAGGAAATGTTCTCGGTTGTTTGGTAAGTCAACAACAATAATTGCGGATGACACAAGAGTGTTCAGAAAAGTCTCAGATCCCAGTATCTTTCACCATAGTGACCATAATGGGTGATTTTATACATTTTCCAAGTCTCCTTTGAGTCTGTAAGCCCATAGGTTTTGTTTACATGTAAGTTGTGAACTCCAGACTGGATTCAGGGTTTCAGTCGTCAGGATGGCCGAGTGGTCTAAGGCGCCAGACTCAAGGACTAACTCTTCCTGATCAAAGGGACTTCTGGTCTCCGAATGGAGGCGTGGGTTCAAATCCCACTCCTGACAAAGACTTTTACTTGCAGGTTTCATCCCTGTGTGTCCTCGAGCAACTCCAATAACTGCAGCCAACCTTGGCCTCTGATGGAGATTCCTTTCCTCCACTGGTTGTCAGTTGCGCAGGCAAATCCGTCCCTCCCTGCAGGGAGAGATTGCGCACTGTGTAGCGGCGAGGTCCGGGCGAGGGGTCCTGTAAAACTCCCAGTTGGACTTTTCCAAGCCGACCTATAGCCAGTCATGGTACACCGGACGATGCGCCTGGCGAGGGCCAACCCACCAGTCATGCAGCAGTCATGGAGACAGCTGCAGACACTCAAGAAAGTGGGACAGGGCTGTAAAGTGGCCCCCCTACTTCAGGCGAGCATGTGTTCCATCACATAATGCTGGGTTTGTAGCCCGGCTAGCTCAGTCGGTAGAGCATGAGACTCTTAATCTCAGGGTCGTGGGTTCGAGCCCCACGTTGGGCGGTAGTTGTTTTAAAAGGGTGGTTCAACACGGGGGTAGAACCGAAGTCCTCGAGCTTCAACTATACTAACTGCAGCTGACCTTGGCCACTGTTGAACAGAGTGTAAGAACAGTTCACAAATAATTCAAAGGGTCCTCACACACTACTACTGTTTGTCGCCCACAATTGTCTCTGGTTTCTGCAGCGTGCTTTCTTGATGACGAGTGAAGACCGCCACAGACGTCCAATGCATTCCATGAATATGGTTGATCATATAATGCCTTGAGTCTGGCGCCTTAGACCACTCGGCCATCCTGACGATCTCTTCCCAACATGCCATTACATGATGCAAAAGACATGCTTGGCAGTCCGGCTACCAGTCAGCTGTTACTCAGAGTCTGTAGTTGAGCATTGTGCAACTCCAGAATTTTTACCTGATGACAAAGCATGCTGCAAATATCTTGTTTTCATAATGCTTAAACTTATTTTTTGTGGCCCGGCTAGCTCAGTCGGTAGAGCATGAGACTCTTAATCTCAGGGTCGTGGGTTCGAGCCCCACGTTGGGCGTCAGTACTTTTAAAAAGCAATTCAGACACTAGGATGGAAGTCTGAATCCTTGAGCTACTTTACAAGAGTGTCTTGACACTTGACTTGACTTCTGATAAGAGGATTCCTCTGAGAACATCATTTCAAAGTGCCCTACAACCCAATCAGCCATCACCAACAGTCTATGGCCGACCATTGCCTGCAGTTTTTAGAGTCCATTTTTTCAGAGAGAGCTAATTAGAAAAGCCCTGCAGTCAACACAGCTTCCAGTAGGCTTGAGAAAATCACTGACAGTTTGTGCTTATTACACTGGCTACTTCACTTCATCAATATGCCTCTGCAAAGATGTTTCTTTATCAAATTGTGTTTGAGTATATTTGTCTACTTGAAGACAAATGAATGGACTTTAATACTGTAAGTTATGGGAAGGTCATTTTAGGTTTTGGCCTGGATTTGATCTCTGTGTAATCCTGTGTGTGTGTGTGTGTGTGTGTGTGTGTGTGTGTGTGTGTGTGTGTGTGTGTGTGTGTGTGTGTGTGTGTGTGTGTGTGTGTGTGTGTGTGTGTGTGTGTGTGTGTGTGTGTGCGTGTGCGTGTGCGTGTGCGTGTGCGCGTGCGCGAGCGCACGTGCGTAGTGGGGAGTTTGTAGCTGTGGATGGGGCACAGAGTGACGTCAACAGGTTCAAGCCCCGCGTTGGTTTTTTAGACTTGGACTTTGCTTGAGGTATACGTGTTACCGTATACCTCAACTGGGGAGTGTTCCAGACCTACTCTAGATTGAAACTCTGAAAAGGAAATATTCTCAGTTGTTTGGTCAGACAACAACAATAACCGCAGATGTTCAGGAAAGTCTCAGTTCCCAGTATCCTTTCAGAGTGACCCTCAAAGAACAACGGTATAAGCAATATTAGTGAAATAACTGCAATTTGATGCCACTTTTAAAGCTGACAATGATAAATAGCTTAATGGGTGATGTTATACATTTTCCAAGTCTCCTGTGAGTCTGTAAGCCCATAGGTTTTGTTTACATGTAAGTTGTGAACTCCAGACTGGATTCACGGTTTCAGTCGTCAGGATGGCCGAGTGGTCTAAGGCGCCAGACTCAAGGTCTAACTCCTTCCTGATCAAAGGGACTTCTGGTCTCCGCATGGAGGCGTGGGTTCAAATCCCACTCCTGACAAATATTTTTACCTGCGGGTTTCATCCCTGTGTCCTCGAGCAACTACAATAACTGCAGCCAACCTTGGCCTCTGATGGAGATTACTTTGCCGATTTGCAACTGGCTTTATATGATTGCAGTATGAGTGACAGACCCCTGATGCATTGGTTGTCAGTTGCCCCGTCATTCCCGTCCTTCCCTGCAGGAAGAGATGGCAAACTGCGTAGCGAGAACTCCATGACCCCGGGCAGAAGCGAGGTCCGGGTGAGGGAGGGGTCCTGTAAAACTCACAGTTGGGCTTTTCCAAGCTGACCTAGAGCCAGTCATGGCGTATCGGAGGATGCGCCCGGCGAGGGCCAACCCACCAGTCATGCAGCAGTCGTGCAGACAGCTGCAGGCACTCAAGAAAATGGGACAGGGCTGTAGAGTGCCCCCCCTACTTGAGGCGCTCATGTTGTGGTCACATGATGCTAGTTTTTTTAGCCCGGCTAGCTCAGTCGGTAGAGCATGAGACTCTTAATCTCAGGGTCGTGGGTTCGAGCCCCACGTTGGGTGATGGTGCTTTTAAAAGCGTGATTCAACACGGGGTTAGAACTAAAGTCCTAGAGCTTCAACTATACTAACTGCAGCCGACCTTTGCCACTGTTGAACAGAGTGTAGCAACAGTTTGCAAATAATTCAAAGGGCCCTCACACACTACTGTTTGACGCCCACAATTGTCTGTAGTTTCTGCAGCGTGCACAGCGGTTTTCATGATGACAACAGAGACAATAGTGAAGACCCGCCACAGACTGGGTGTCGTCCCATGCATACCATGAATATGGTTGATCACATACTGAATCCTTGAGCTACTTTACAAGAGTGTCTTGACACTTGACTTGACTTCTGATAAGAAGATTCCTCAGAGAACATCGTTTCAAAGTGCCCTTCAACCCAATCAGCCATCACTGACATGACGTGAGTGAGTGAGTGTGTGTGTGTGTGTGTGTGTGTGTGTGTGTGTATGTGCATAGTGGAGAGTTTGTAGCTGTGGATGGCGCACAGAGTGACGTCAATAGGTTGAAGACCCACGTTTGGCGTTGGTGTTTTAGACTAGGACTTTGCTTGAGGTATACATGTAACCATCTACGGGGGAGTGTTCCAGACTTACTCTAGATTGAAACTCTGAAAAGGAAATATTCTCAGTTGTTTGGTAAGTCAACAACAATAACCACGGATGACACAAGAGTGTTCAGAAAAGTCTCACTTCCCAGTATCCTTTCAGAGTGACCCTCAAAGAACAACGGTATCAGCAATATTAGTGAAATAACTTAAGCTGACAAATAGCTTAATGGATGATGTTATACATTTTCCAAGTCTCCTATGCGTCTGTAAGCCCATAGGTTTTGGTTCACATGTAAGTTGTGAAATCCAGACTGAATTCAGGGTTTCAGTTGTCAGGATGGCCGAGTGGTCTAAGGCGCCAGACTCAAGGTCTAATTCCTTCCTGATCAAAGGGACTTCTGGTCTCCGAATGCACATCGGACAATGCGCCCGGCGAGAGCCAACCCACCAGTCATGGAGACAGCTGCAGACACTCAAGAAAGTGGGACAGGGCTGTAAAGTGGCCCCCCTACTTCAGGCGCCCATGTGGTGCATCACATAATGCTGGGTTTGTAGCCCGGCTAGCTCAGTCGGTAGAGCATGAGACTCTTAATCTCAGGGTCGTGGGTTCGAGCCCCACGTTGGGCGGTAGTACTTTTAAAAGGGTTTTTCAACATGGGGGTAGAACCGAAGTCCTCGAACTTCAACTATACTAACTTGGCCACTGAGTGTAGCAACAGTTCACAAATAATTCAAAGGGCCCTCACACACTACTGTTTGTCGCTCACAATTGCCTCTGGTTTCTGCAGCGTGCACAGCGGTTTTCTTGATGACAACAGAGACAATAGTGAAGACCCGCCACAGACTGGGTGTCGTCCCATGCATACCATGAATACCATGAATATGGTTGATCATATAATGCCATACAGTCTCTTCCCAACATGCCATTACATGATGCAAAAGACATGCTTGGCAGTCCGGCTACCAGTC